>NC_069502.1:295365110-295665110 GCF_027579735.1 Bombina bombina | reverse complement strand
TAGTTGCATGATGACCCCAATAAATTATATTTTGAACCGCTAGCAACACAGAAAACATTAATTACAACCAAAAAAAATTTGAAACTCACTTGCAAAGTGCTTTATGTAATTGTTTTCAAATTTAAAATATTCACATATCTATTTTGCTATAGTTAAGTAGTCTCACTGGATATAATAAAAGGTGTTTTGAGGGGCCAGACATGGGTGTTCCTTGAAGTTCTAAAAGGGTATTCAAGATTTTTCACCAGCACTTGCCCTAGCATGTGGAATTCATAAAGACTCTATCACCCCTATGAAATATCTTGTCTCGTGGTTGCTGATGAGGTTGTCTCATTTTTATTTTATTTCTGTTTAAATGTTTTCAAGTTTTCTTTTTTGCATCTGTGGGCTGTTTTATAGAGGGAGATTTTTTCATTCTCGCTCTATAAGGTTTGGAAAGATTTTCTGTGTTGCAACTTTCCATCACAGTGTAACATGTAATGAGATAGATGCTGCTCCATTTATAATAATGGTGAGTCACTCACTATTCACATATGGGATATAAGGCAGTTACAAATCTCTTTGAAATCTGCAATTTTCCAGTCGTGATTTTGTGGCAAGAGACATTGTTTTCACAGGTGTTATAGTATTTAGGCTACTGATACACAAATTAAACTCTTGCAAACATATCCTATATAATAAAAGGCCAAGTATGTTTGTCCGACACAGTCATGCTCAGTAGAGACTGCGCGAGGACAACATACCTGGCCTTCACCGCAGGTGCGAGATAGCTTCAGGAAGCTCCGGCACAGAGAGCTGGAGTTTCTGAAGCTTCAGGCATCTGCCACATATGGAGCCAGAGCGAGATCGGTGCTCTGGCTCCATATGAGGGAAGATGCCTGATCGTTACAGACAGTGACACTGGGGCCTAGTTATCAAGCAGTCAACCTCAAATACGCTGGAATTCCGCAGCGTATTTGTGGCGAGGCTGATACGCCTTAGTTATCAAAGGCTCGAGACCGGCAAAAGTAGAATTTTGTGACGTAAGCATCGATCCACCGGACTCAGTCCGACACAGATCGATTCTTACGTCACTCCAGATGTTCCGCACACAAGTGCGGCACATTCTCACTACTTTTGCTAGTTATCAAAAAACTAGCAGGTACGCTCGGCACTTTTACGGCCCAGTGTACCTGGTTTTCAAACCGCCACCCCTGGAGGCGGCGGATCCCATAGGAATCAATGGGAGTCTGACCATAGCGAAAGTTCATGTTCGCTGCTGCCGGACATCCCATTCATTCCTATGGGAGCTGTCTACACCTAACACCCTAACATGTACCCCGAGTCTAAACACCACTAATCTGTCCCCCCCTACACCGCCGCAACTAAATAAAGTTATTACCCCCTAAACCGCCGCTCCCGGAGCCCACCGCAAGCTACTCTATACATATTAACCCCTAAACCGCCGCTACCGGAGCCCACCGCAACTATAATAAATGTATTAACCCCTAAACCGCCGCTCCCTGAACCCGCCGCAACCTATATTAAATGTATTAACCCCTATCCTGCCCCCCCCTACACCGTCGCCACCTATAATAAATTTAATAACCCCTAATCTGCCCCCCCTACACCGTCGCCACCTATAATAAATTTAAAAACCCCTAATCTGCCCCCCCTACACCGTCGCCACCTATAATAAATTTATTAACCCCTATCCTGCCCCCCACTACACCGCCGCCACTGTAATACAATTATTAACCCCTAAACCTAAGTCTAACCCTAACCCTAACGCCCCCCTAACTTAAATATTAATTAAATAAATCTAAATAAATTAACTCTTATTAACTAAATGAATCCTATTTAAAACTAAATACTTACCTGTAAAATATACCCTAATATAGCTACAATATAAATAATAATTATATTGTAGCTATCTTAGGATTTATTTTTATTTTACAGGCACCTTTCAATTTATTTTAACTAGGTACAATAGCTATTAAATAGTTATTAACTATTTAATAGCTTACCTAGCTAAAATAAAGAGAAATTTACCTGTAAAATAAAAACTAACCTAAGTTACAATTACACCTAACACTACACTATACTTTAATAAATTATTCCTATTTAAAACTAAATACTTACCTGTAAAATGAACCCAAAGATAGCTACAATGTAATTAATAATTATATTGTAGCTATCTTAGGATTTATCTTTATTTTACAGGTAAGTTTGTATTTATTTTAGCTAGTTAGAATAGTTATTAAATAGTTATTAACTATTTAATAACTACCTAGCTAAAATAAATACAAAATTACCTGTAAAATAAATCCTAACTTAAGTTACAATTAAACCTAATACTACACTATCATTAAATTAATTAAATAAACTACCTACAAATAACTACAATTAAATACAATTACATAAACTAACTAAAGTACAAAAAATTAAAAAAGCTAAGTTACAAAAAATAAAAAAATAAGTTACAAACATGTTACAAATATTACAACAATTTTAAGCTACTTACACCTAATCTAAGCCCCCTAATAAAATAACAAACCCCCCCAAAATAAAAAAATGCCCTACCCTATTCTAAATTAAATAAACTTCAAAGCTCTTTTACCTTACCAGCCCTTAAAAGGGCCATTTGTGGGGGCATGCCCCAAAGAAAACAGCTCTTTTGCCTGTAAAAGAAAAATACAACCCCCCCCAACATTAAAACCCACCACCCACATACCCCTAATCTAACCCAAACCCCCCTTACAAAAACCTAACACTAATCCCCTGAAGATCATCCTACCTTGTCTTCACTCAGCCGAGCAGCGATGGAACCGAAGTGGACATCCGG
This sequence comes from Bombina bombina, assembly GCF_027579735.1. Lineage (NCBI taxonomy): Eukaryota > Metazoa > Chordata > Amphibia > Anura > Bombinatoridae > Bombina > Bombina bombina. Next base: position 295,662,286 of record NC_069502.1, on the reverse strand, counting down.
AGCGGAAGAAGTTAATCCTCCAAGCGGCGCTGAAGAAATCTTCCATCCGATGAAGTCATCATCCAGGCGGCGCTGAAGAAAAGTCTTCGATCCGGCCGATGTGATCTTCAAAGAGGCGCTGAAGAGGTCTTCTATCCGGGCGATGTCATCTTCCAAGCCGGGTCTTGAATCTTCCTTCCGCCGACGCGGAACCTCCTTCTTCACCGACGGACTACGACGAATGAAGGCTCCTTTAAGGGAAGTCATCCAAGATGGCGTCCCCTCAATTCCGATTGGCTGATAGGATTCTATCAGCCAATCGGAATTAAGGTAGGAAAAATCTGATTGGCTGATGGAATCAGCCAATCAGATTGAGCTCGCATTCTATTGGCTGTTCCGATCAGCCAATAGAATGCGAGCTCAATCTGATTGGCTGATTGGATCAACCAATCGTATTGAACTTGAATCTGATTGGCTGATTCCATCAGCCAATCAGAATTTTCCTACCTTAATTCCGATTGGCTGATAGAATCCTATCAGCCAATCGGAATTGAGGGGACGCCATCTTGGATGACGTCCCTTAAAGGAGCCTTCATTCGTCGTAGTCCGTCGGTGAAGAAGGAGGTTCCGCATCGGCGGAAGGAAGATTCAAGACCCGGCTTGGAAGATGACTTCGCCCGGATAGAAGACCTCTTCAGCGCCTCTTTGAAGATGACATCGGCCGGATCGAAGACTTTTCTTCAGCGCCGCCTGGATGATGACTTCATCGGATGGAAGATTTCTTCAGCGCCGCTTGGAGGACTAACTTCTTCCGCTCCGGATGTCCACTTCGGTTCCATCGCTGCTCGGCTGAGTGAAGACAAGGTCGGATGATCTTCAGGGGATTAGTGTTAGGTTTTTGTAAGGGGGGTTTGGGTTAGATTAGGGGTATGTGGGTGGTGGGTTTTAATGTTGGTGGGGGGGTTGTATTTTTCTTTTACAGGCAAAAGAGCTGTTTTCTTTGGGGCATGCCCCCACAAATGGCCCTTTTAAGGGCTGGTAAGGTAAAAGAGCTTTGAAGTTTATTTATTTTAGAATAGGGTAGGGCATTTTTTTATTTTGGGGGGTTTGTTATTTTATTAGGGGGCTTAGATTAGGTGTAAGTAGCTTAAAATTGTTGTAATATTTTTAACATGTTTGTAACTTATTTTTTTATTTTTTGTAACTTAGCTTTTTTTATTTTTTGTACTTTAGTTAGTTTATGTAATTGTATTTAATTGTAGTTATTTGTAGGTAGTTTATTTAATTAATTTAATGATAGTGTAGTATTAGGTTTAATTGTAACTTAGGTTAGGATTTATTTTACAGGTAATTTTGTATTTCTTTTAGCTAGGTAGCTATTAAATAGTTAATAACTATTTAATAACTATTCTAACTAGCTAAAATAAATACAAAGTTACCTGTAAAATAAATATAAATCCTAAGATAGCTACAATATAATTATTATTTATATTGTAGCTATATTAGGGTTTATTTTACAGGTAAGTATTTAGTTTTAAATAGGAATAATTTATTAAAGTATAGTGTAGTGTTAGGTGTAATTGTAACTTAGGTTAGGATTTATTTTACAGGTAAATTTCAGTTTATTTTAGCTAGGTAAGCTATTAAATAGTTAATAACTATTTAATAGCTATTGTACCTAGTTAAAATAAATTGAAAGGTACCTGTAAAATAAAAATAAATCCTAAGATAGCTAGAATATAATTATTATTTATATTGTAGCTATATTAGGGTTTATTTTATAGGTAAGTATTTAGTTTTAAATAGGATTAATTTAGTTAATAATAAAAATATTATTTAGATTTATTTAATTAATATTTAAGTTAGGGGGGCGTTAGGGTTAGGGTTAGACTTAGGTTTAGGGGTTAATAATTTTATTACAGTGGCGGCGGCGTAGTGGGGGGCAGGATAGGGGTTAATAAATTTATTATAGGGGGCGACGGTGTAGGGGAGGCAGATTAGGGGTTAATAGGTTTAATATAGGTTGCGGCGGGTTCAGGGAGTGGCGGTTTAGGGGTTAAACTATTTATTTAGTTGCGGAGAGGTGCGGGATCAGCAGGATAGGGGTTAATAATTTTATTATAGAGGGCGACGGTGTAGGGGGGGCAGGATAGGGGTTACTAGGTATACTGTAGGTGGCAGCGGTGTCCGGGAGCGGCAGTTAAGGGGTTAATACATTTATAAGAGTTGCAGCAGGGTCTAGGAGTGGCGGTTTAGGGGTTAATACATTTATAAGAGTTGCGGCAGGGTCTAGGAGCGGCGGTTTAGGGGTTAGTAACTTTATTGAGTTGCGGGGGGCTCCGGGGGCGCAGGTATAGGGATAGAACAGTGTAGTTTAGTGTGAGTGCTTAGTGACAGGCTAGCAATAAAGCTGTCAAACAGCCGAAGAGCAGCGAGATCGGATGAGTGACAACTCTCACAGTCCGCTGCTCATCGCCCCACGGCTTTTTGACAGCTTTATTTGATAACTTAGGCGTATTTTTTCAGGTCCGCGGTGGCGATGTGAGGCGAGCTTAGGCGGGCGTATTGGGCCGGCGAAGCCAGAAAAGTAGACGGCTTGATAACTAACCCCCACTGTGTGTCTCCGTCTTTAAAGATCTTCTGCTGGTGCCACCCCCCACCCCAAAAAAAATGTGAATTTGATACATATCTTTTTTTTTTTTTTTTTACATTTAACACAGAGAAACAAAATGTGAATCAGATTACATGTCTGTAAAATAAGGTATCTGACCCTCTATTACTGTATATAGTGACACTGTTTAACCCACCAGTACTGTATATAGTTAGTTAGTGACACAGTCTGTAATCTGCCGGTGAGATGCCTGGCCTGACCCTACCCGCCTCAGTGACATGGTCCAGCCCCCCGTACTTATTAGTCATACTGTATAGTGACATTGTTTACCCCCCGTCCCCCATGCTGTAGTAACAAGGTCTATAATTTCCTTGTTCCACAAACACATACATGCATAAATACACACACAGTCACATACATACATACATGCACACACACATACACATACACATAAACATCAATGGGTAAAACAGAAACACTAACCCCTGTAGTCAGAGACACTAGTGAAGCATCATGTCACACTCACATGATATCAGTGCAGGCAGTGGCAGGTCAACGTTTTTTATTGAAAAAAATAAATAAAAACATTTTTTGAAGCTGGACCCCCGCCCTCAGGGGCCCAGTCGCAGTTTTCGACCTCTGCATCCCCTGTAGTTCCGCCCCTGGGTTGGAGGGTTAGGGGATTCTACACAATACCCTGTGCGGGCCAGTGTACACAGGCTTTAACACTAGTTCATAATAGAATAAAATAAAACATGCAGGCTTGTGACCTGCACCACATGCAACTGTAAGGTAAAAACAAATGTGATATACTGTAGGTGACAAAAATCACTGCAGCTAGTTTTTGATACTAAACTACACCAGAATTTATAATGTAACATAAAACAATACGTTGATCCTTCACAGGGAAACATTTTTGTGATTAATAATGCACTTTTTTTGCTGATAGCGATCACATTCTTTTATTTGATGTGTCTTTCTTCACTTCGCAGTTCTTTTATCACTGGCAGGTAATATATAAGTGTTGCTCAGGAATGCACAAACACAAAAGATACTGATATGCATAAGATAACCTAGTTAGAAAAAAAACAAAAACTTTGATATACCATTTAGGTACATAACCCGTGTGCAATCACACTTTATAAAGGGAGTGCAGAATTATTAGGCAAATGAGTATTTTGACCACATCATCCTCTTTATGCATGTTGTCTTACTCCAAGCTGTATAGGCTCGAAAGCCTACTACCAATTAAGCATATTAGGTGATGTGCATCTCTGTAATGAGAAGGGGTGTGGTCTAATGACATCAACACCCTATATCAGGTGTGCATAATTATTAGAAAACTTCCTTTCCTTTGGTAAAATGGGTCAAAAGAAGGACTTGACAGGCTCAGAAAAGTCAAAAATAGTGAGATATCTTGCAGAGGGATGCAGCACTCTTAAAATTGCAAAGCTTCTGAAGCGTGATCATCGAAAAATCAAGCGTTTCATTCAAAATAGTCAACAGGGTCGCAAGAAGCATGTGGAAAAACCAAGGCACAAAATAACTGCCCATGAACTGAGAAAAGTCAAGCGTGCAGCTGCCAAGATGCCACTTGCCACCAGTTTGGCCATATTTCAGAGCTGCAACATCACTGGAATGCCCAAAAGCACAAGGTGTGCAATACTCAGAGACATGGCCAAGGTAAGAAAGGCTGAAAGACGACCACCACTGAACAAGACACACAAGCTGAAACGTCAAGACTGGGCCAAGAAATATCTCAAGACTGATTTTTCTAAGGTTTTATGGACTGATGAAATGAGAGTGAGTCTTGATGGGCCAGATGGATGGGCCCGTGGCTGGATTGGTAAAGGGCAGAGAGCTCCAGTCCGACTCAGACGCCAGCAAGGTGGAGGTGGAGTACTGGTTTGGGCTGGTATCATCAAAGATGAGCTTGTGGGGCCTTTTCGGGTTGAGGATGGAGTCAAGCTCAACTCCCAGTCCTACTGCCAGTTTCTGGAAGACACCTTCTTCAAGCAGTGGTACAGGAAGAAGTCTGCATCCTTCAAGAAAAACATGATTTTCATGCAGGACAATGCTCCATAACACGCGTCCAAGTACTCCACAGCGTGGCTGGCAAGAAAGGGTATAAAAGAAGAAAATCTAATGACATGGCCTCCTTGTTCACCTGATCTGAACCCCATTGAGAACCTGTGGTCCATCATCAAATGTGAGATTTACAAGGAGGGAAAACAGTACACCTCTCTGAACAGTGTCTGGGAGGCTGTGGTTGCTGCTGCATGCAATGTTGATGGTGAACAGATCAAAACACTGACAGAATCCATGGATGGCAGGCTTTTGAGTGTCCTTGCAAAGAAAGGTGGCTATATTGGTCACTGATTTGTTTTTGTTTTGTTTTTGAATGTCAGAAATGTATATTTGTGAATGTTGAGATGTTATATTGGTTTCACTGGTAAAAATAAATAATTGAAATGGGTATATATTTGTTTTTTGTTAAGTTGCCTAATAATTATGCACAGTAATAGTCACCTGCACACACAGATATCCCCCTAAAATAGCTATAACTAAAAACAAACTAAAAACTACTTCCAAACTATTCAGCTTTGATATTAATGAGTTTTTGGGTTCATTGAGAACATGGTTGTTGTTCAATAATAAAATTAATCCTCAAAAATACAACTTGCCTAATAATTCTGCACTCCCTGTACAGGGACTAAAAAAAGCCTAATTTCATCACTGTCCTTGGCATTAAAAAAAAAAAAAAAAAAAATTTGGCAGGAAAAAACAAACAGTTTTTCTGTTTAGTACTCTTTTATTGAGGTTTTGCACAAGAAAAGATAAACATACAATAAATGTTATAATATACGTACATGACATTTTCATGACACACAGTGAAAGGGTGTAAGCAGAAAGCAAAATGATTGCAAAAATATATACATCTGAAACCTCTATTTTATCATTTTAAGTAGCTTACGTGAGTGACTAATTAGCTGGCCACATTTGGACCCTTTGATATAGGAAACACTGGTGGGGTATGTTAGTCTTATCAAAGACCCTGTTAGGTCTAATTACTCTTAGTAGATATGAGAATATGATTTTAATAAGAATAGTAGGATAGGAATGTGTAATAGTTTCAGGAATGTTTTTCAGCGGGTAAGCACCACAACAGTAGTAAATATAAAAGCCATTGTATTCTGTGCTGAAATGTTATGGGAACTGTATATGTAGCATATACTGAATATGTAGGGGCAGTTTAAAAACTATTTTGGTAGGTGCCTATACGTCTCTGCCCATTCAGGTAAGCCCAATAAAACTAGATATTGAGGCTCAAATTGATCATAGGGAAGTACTGATGATAGGCTATATTTTTAGTGCGTAACACTAAAAAAGGCTAGATAGGAGTCTTATGAAAGACACCCAAGAAGTAAGTTTTTGCATTTAAAGGCTCTCCAAGTGGCCTCTCTATAAGTATCATACCTGTGATAAGGATATTATACATATTTTGAGGGTAGCTAGGCTTCCATTTATCTAATATAATGGCAGAGGTTCCATTTGAAGCACACTATTCAGCTCTGAACATAATAGACCCCATCATCTCGGCAGCCAACGGAAGGGTCTACAGGGACTAAATAGGTATTTATAGGTAGCATATTACACTTACATTTCTGTTAAGTGTAAGTGAAGGAACTTTGCTAATGGTATATATACAGTTTAATTTATATTAACTCCTAAACAATTATTTAAAGTACAACACAAAAGTGCAGCGACATATTATAGTGAGCATCAGGCAGGTAGTTCCTGGGGTCGGATCTCGCATGTCAAACTTTTTTTAATTAAGTAGGTACAAACCTCCTTTATATTAGAGATACACAGCCTGAGAGGTTCATAGGTTATGTAAAATTATTTATCTCAATGTATTCCTGAGTCCCATTGACTTTATAAAAAGCTCTAGCCGACTCCGGATCTGAGAGCAAGTAAGACATTGCAGTTAGGAAAAATGGCTGACTGCAAAATTTGGATATATGACCGACAAGGTAAACTCAATAGCCACAACTGACAAGCTTCTTGTCAGTTGTGGAAATCTTGATAGAGTCCTAGGGATCAGAGGGATCGGAGGTGATCCTTAAGCGCGGTCTCCTTTCTTAGGATCAGCCATAGGGTCAGCCTCAGTCATAGGGTCAGCTGTCTCGTGTTTCTCCTTAATCGACAGGCCGCTTGAGCTGACTGATTTTATTAGCTGACTGCTTGGAAGGTACTCACGGTCAGCCATCTCCAGTGTGCCAGTCGTGATCTTTCCAAATCTATCCTTTTTCACTAGGGAACCACACTAAGTGTCATAAAGTGCAATCAAGACATTGTGACTGAGTACCAGGGGTTCACAAGCATCGGGTAAGCAGTGAGGTGTTGCAAGTGCTGCTAGAGGCTCCAGTTGAGGGATCGTTATCTCCTCCCCTAGGGTTCCTTACTTCTGTGAGCACTGTATGAAGTTCAAGCCAGTGATCATCTAGTGATGCCTCCATTTTCCGCAGGTGTAATATGGCTGCCACTTTCATTATATCTGTGACTTCTATGTGGCGCAGATGTCAGCCACTTTAAGATAATTTTCCAATGGATTCCCCTTTGTAGATTTCTTAATATCACACCTCCACAATTACCATTATAGAGTTGGTAAGTGTTACTGTAGTTGATATCAGCAGTTTATTATTCTTGCTTTACCCAGCGAACCGGGGGGGGGGGGGTAGAATGGATGTCTCAAGGCCGCCGGGTCCTCTTGCTAAATGTCCAGGTTAGAGCTCTAGTTAGAGTAGACGTCTCGATATGAAGTCTATTTATGTAGACATGTTTTACACTTAGGAATCTCTGAAGAATGTTCTTGGATTCTTATTAATTATTTAGATAATCAGCTTTGGAGTTTTAGGAGCCTCTGTTTTTGCGAGTCCGGACACGCCCAAAACAAACAGTTTTTGTTAACTTAAATCTCAAAATCAGTTAAACATTTATGTTTCATGCAATTTTAAGACGTTTCAGTTTACTTCTAATAATAAATTTGCTTTATATATTTGGTATCCTTTGTTGAAAAAACATCTTTATGTAAGCTGAAGAGCAGCAATACAATATTGGGAGCTAGCTGGTGACTACACACATATGCCTCTTATCTTTGCCTCAGCAGATGTGTTCAGCTAGCTCCCATTAGTTCAATGCTGCTCTGGAGCTGAATTAAACTATGTATTTAACCTATTTTCAGGGAGTAAACATAGTTATATGCAAGTAATAGTGCAATAATAGAAGGCTCTGGTACATTAAAGTATTTTTATTCATACTGTCATGTCCTTTTACATTACAAAAAAAAAAAAAAAAAACATCCTCAATTTAAGGGATACTAAACACAATTTTTTTCTTTCATGATTCAGATAGTGCATGCAATTTTAAGCAATGTTCTAATTTACTCTTATTATCATTTTTTTCTTCATTCTCTTGGTATCTTTATTTGAAAAGCAGGAATGTATGCTTAGGAGCCGGCCCATATTTGGTTCAGTACCTAGGTAGCGCTTGCTGATTGTTGGCAATGGGCTGACTCCTAAGCTTACATTCCTGCTTTTGTGGATAAAGATACCAAGAGAAGGAAGAAAAAATGCTAATAGCAGTACATTATAAAGTTGCTTAAAATTGCCTGCTCTATCTGAATCATGCAAACGAAAAACAAACACAGAGCGCAACCGCAACTCAAGGTAAAAGTTTTAATAATGAGTATGGCGCTATCAAACAAATTTGCACTTACAAGATTACTGTAAGAATGTTGCCTTTGATATAAAATCTTTCCGGTTACACCAAAGTCTTTTCACCACTTCTGACGCCCCTTCCACTCCTGTTGTATCCCAGCGTGTATGGAGGTCAGTGGCACTGATGCAAAAACACTTCCGGTGGCAGTCAATTCTTCCTTGTGCAGGTACGAAAGAGAGTCTGTAAAGCTGTCCTTTGTCCTCCTGTCTACGCGTTTCATCCGATTAGTAAGGACTTTCTCAAGACCCAGGACTCATGTGAAATCATTAGCGGGGATCCTCTATTTAAATGTCTTTGTGCAATCTGATTGGGTAAGACTGCTCCAATCCTGTGGCTGATAGAGACACACCTTCCTTCCTATAGCGGAGCGGTGGTCAATTTGCCTCTACAGAGACTAAAATTCACAGTTATAGCTGCCATAACTCATATACCATGTAATGCAAAAATATATTAAAATACAACACAATAATACCTTGATGCTTAAAAATTATTACATAAAAAATTCTAGCATTTTATTCATACTTAAATTTTAAAAATGAATGGTAATATTAAATAAATAAAAACATTCATACCTCTCAATAGCTAAAACATATATATTAAAATCTTATAGATATGGGGACTCCTTGATAGTTATATGACGAAATTCATTAGAAACCAGACAAAAAGAAAATTGAGACACAATGACCCTAACTTCTAAAAAATGTTATAAAAAAAAAATAATAAATATATACTTTTATACTTTTATAACTTCCCTCTGGTAGTGTAAAATATATTATATAAAAAAAATTAAAAAAAAATTATTTTATTTTATCCTCATTCTCTATTAACTTATTATCCATATAGATCAATCTGTGATACGAATTCCCACTTAACTGATACTCATTCACATCGAGATATCATTCAAATTTAAATCATAAAGGCTTGCAGATCTAAATCTATGTTCAAGCCATTAGGGGCCAAAGACTGAAGGTTCTGTATCCATTTAGTTTCCTTTTTTCTTAATGTAATTAATCTTTGGTGCTGGTTGGAACTGATTGGCACTGTCTCTAAAATGCTAATTCTCAAACTACTGGGATCTTGCTTATGAACAATTCTAAAATGGTCTGATACACTGTGGGTTTTAAAGCCTATTTCAATATTGTTGATATGCTCATAACACCTATGTTTTATTTTTATTTTTGTCCTCCCCACATAGATGCTCCCACATTTACATGTTAAACTGTACACCACAAAAGTTGATTGGCATGTACCCCTAGACTTGATTGGAAATGACTTGGTATTGCTTGTATCCATCACACTATTTCTATTCCAAATTAACGGGCACATGCAACAACTTTTGCGGCCACATTTGAAGGTTCCTGGCTTCCCTGAGATCCATCAATCCAAGGTACCATTCCTGTTAGAATTTTTTGATTCTGTCTTGGACAACTTGGATGGAGCAAGAATATTCTTGAGATTCTTGTTCTTCTTAAATACAATCTCTGTTTTATCTTGAATTACTCCCTTAAGAACTGGATCTGCCTTCAGTATCCCCCAGTGTTTATTTAAAACTTTCTTAAAGAAACCTGCTCCTTCATTAAAAGTGGTAATGAATCGAATTTTACTATCATTGGTATTTTCATTATCGTTTCGTGTCTTATTAGGACATAACAAGAGTTCCCTTGAACCTAGCTTCCCTGATTAGGTCTCTGTTATACTCTTTTTCTAAAAATTTATTTTCTAAGACATCAGCTTCATTATTAAAATCCTCTAATTTAGTACAATTTCTGCGGACTCTACGGAACTGACCAAATGGTATATTATGTATCCAAGATTTTTTTATGTCCACTTTTGGCATTTAAAAATCCATTACTGTCAGTTGTCTTACGGTAATTTTTTACCATCACTATTTTAGGTGACTCCTCAGTGAAAAATTCTACATCTAAAAATTCAATTCTCTCTTTTGACATTTTACTAGTAAAAGATAGATTATATATATTGTCATTCATGTGATTAATGAATTTTTGGGCTACGTTTACGTCACCTTGCCAAATGATGATGATGTCGTCAATGTATCTCAGATACTTGACTATATTGCTAGAATAGGGATTGTTATTCCAAATTTTTATGTCCTCAAAATGAGCCATATATATATTGGCATATGAAGGTGCCATAGGGGTGCCCATGGCCGTCCCTTGGACTTGTCTGTAGAAAGTCCCATTAAAATCAAATTAATTATTATGCAAAATAAATTCAACTCCTTTGATAATGAACTCTAAGTGCTTACTAGACATGCCACTATTCTCTCCTATCATTTTGAAAGCACTGATTCCTTTATTGTGAGGGATACTTGTGTACAACGAGGACACATCGCATGTCACCCATATATAGTCCTCTTTCCATTGTGTTCCTTCTAATTGTGTAATGACGTCCAGTGTGTCTCTGACGTGTGACCTAATATCCCTCACAATAGGCTGCATGTAATAATCAATATAGGTGGACAAATTGCTAGTGATGGATTCTACACCTGAAATGATGGATCGACCAGGGGGTTTTAATGGGTTTTTGTGCAGTTTCGGAATGTGATAGAAAATGGGAATTTTGGGATGTGGATTGTACACAAATCCAAACTCATCATTATTCAATATGGTTTCTCTTTTTGCTTCTATTAAGATATTGAATAATTTCTTGTTTAATTCAACCGTAGGATCTTTTGCTAATTTTTCGTATGTGCTTGCATCCCCCAATAATCGAAAGGCTTCATTTAAATAATCCCCTCTGTCCAGGACTACAATCCTGCCCCCTTTATCCGCCTGTCTGATGACTAATTGTTTGTCATCTTTTAATTTGTTAATGGATATTCTCTCGTGCTTACGTAAGTTGTCTTTGTATTTAAATTTCTCTTTGAATGCCCCTGACTCAAAGTATTTATTAATCTCATCTGTCACTAAAGCATTAAATACTGGGATATACTCCCCTTGTGTGTGTGTGGGATTAAAGGACGAAGGACGTTTGAATTGACTGTGTTTAATTTCATTTTCATCATCATGTAAACTCAAGTTTAATAACTCAGTCATTTCTGTATTGGTGTTTATGTCCTCAATGATTGCTGTGGAAGTTAATTGTTTCATTGTTCTTAATGTTTTTATATCTTTTTGATCCCATATATTATTAGTATTATCTTTCATCTCTGTCACTTTATATGATTTGCTGTTCTTAGCATAATATCTCTTTAAATTTAATTTACGTATAAATTTCTGTATATCGATATAAGTATCGAATTTATTGGGGAGTTTTTTAGGGGCAAATTTAAGCCCTTTATTAAGCAACAATAAATCCGTATTTGTTAACTGTGTACTTGAGAGATTAAATATATTCTCTTTAGCCTTTTTTATTAATAGTTCTTTTCCCTCTGTTTCTTTGGCTCTTTTTCCACTTCGCTTCCCTCGTTTAGTTCCCACTCTCTCCCTTCTCTTGGTCTTTTCCTGTTCTCCCTGTTCATTAACACTGGTTCCCCCCAATTGTCCATGTGTGACCATGGGGGTATGGACCTTGTCCTTGCTCTAAAAAATGATGAGGTCCCCTCCATTCTAGATCATGATGTCTAGGGGAATGCAGATCACTACTATAGTTATGATATTGCTGATTGGAGTTTCTGTGTGGTACATGTTGTTGATTATTAACAGATTCCTTATGATGGGAATCAGATTGATGGTTATAATTTCTCCTAGTGGTGTATGGAGATTGATGGTTTATATATTTATTATCATAATTCCCATTCTTTTGGCTCACACCTTTATTCCAATTGTATGTGTTTTCTTTCGGTCTGGCCCCTCTATTGTTATTTTTATTTTTATTGTGCTCCTCTCTATCTGTATTCAGACTGTTATTATGATCACTACACTTTTTCTCCTGAACTACACTTTCCTTAGCCCGGTTAGTGTCTGATATTTGTTTGACTGGTTTGGACATACTAGAATTAAAATTGGATTTCTGATGAGACCCCTGATGTGAATAAGTATAGTTATGATTGGAGCGTGATACATAGTTGGGTTTGTGTTGATTCCCATTTCCTTTGAATTTACTATAATTGTATATTCTATCATTTTTATAGTCATCTAAATCTCGTCTTAATTTCTTAGTCTTGGCTTCCAATAATTCTCGTTCAGTTTTGTGTACCCTTACTAAGATATCATCTTTGATTTTCTTCCATTTTTCTATAGTTTCAAATGGAACCACTTTCTTCCTGGTTTCCTCAATTTCTGTTTTTAACTTTTGTAATTTGTTTTCTCTATATTTAATTAAAATTTTGATCAATGTCACTGAACAATCATGTAATGCTGTCTCCCATTCAGTGGTGTATTCCACTTCGTCTAGTTGGAAGGCTGGAAATTTTTTGATTCTAAGTCCCCTCGGGACCACATTGTGCATAACATAATTGTCACGCAATATTAGATCATGCCAATCTTTAGCATCTGCAATAAGTAACTTTTCAAGAGATATAAAAAGATCATGAGGATCCCCATTTTCCTCATTAGGAATTACAGACTCTAATAAGTTGATAGCTCTATTACGTTTAAATAAAGAAGAATTTATTTCATTAGTGGGTAACATGATAGCTGCCTCAGCTGTAATGTCTGTCATGCTGCTGTGATAAATCTTTATTCCAAATAATTCAACACTTCACTCCCTAACACTGAGCTAACAGACTAAAAACTGCTGGGTCTCAAAAATGTGATGATTAATTTATTTGAGTCCCCTGTCACATCTGATTAATTCCCTGTTTACCCTCTATTAAATGCACAAATCGAGATGAGCTGCTAGGCAGAAAGAATCGTAACAAAATATCACTAGTGACAATAAATATTGGAGTATATCTCACACTTATGCTTGCGTGTGCACTTAATATTACAAACAAATGTGTGTATATTTTTTACATATATGCCAATATATATATGGCTCATTTTGAGGACATAAAAATTTGGAATAACAATCCCTATTCTAGCAATATAGTCAAGTATCTGAGATACATTGATGACATCATCATCATTTGGCAAGGTGACGTAAACGTAGCCCAAAAATTCATTAATCACATGAATGACAATATATATAATCTATCTTTTACTAGTAAAATGTCAAAAGAGAGAATTGAATTTTTAGATGTAGAATTTTTCACTGAGGAGTCACCTAAAATAGTGATGGTAAAAAATTACCGTAAGACAACTGACAGTAATGGATTTTTAAATGCCAAAAGTGGACATAAAAAATCTTGGATACATAATATACCATTTGGTCAGTTCCGTAGAGTCCGCAGAAATTGTACTTAATTAGAGGCTTTTAATAATGAAGCTGATGTCTTAGAAAAGAAATTTTTAGAAAAAGAGTATAACAGAGACCTAATCAGGGAAGCTAGGAACAAAAATACAGTTTGTTCAAGAGAACTCTTGTTATGTCCCAATAAGACACTAAGCTGCAAGACAAGCAGTGTGTTTGAAATAGCTGCAGCTGGGTCTGAAAGGAATATCCTTGGAACAACTACAATCAACAGTAAGACTGAGTCCACATTTGGATTTATACTCAACTATTGGTTCTCATTTATAAGACTTTATTCTAGTTTGTTTTTTTATTCTTTTTATTATTTCTTAATTAATATACTTATTTTCATATATATATATATTTATTTTTTATTTCTTCAGGCATAATACTGTTTATCTTGAAATAGAATATTTATTCAAATTTTGCATATATATTTTATAACTATTTATCTTTAATTTTTGCTGGGATAGTATTGCGCTGTATCATTTGGTGGTAGTTTGTGTAAACAATAATGAAAATACCAATGATAGTAAAATTCGATTCATTACCACTTTTAATGAAGGAGCAGGTTTCTTTAAGAAAGTTTTAAATAAACACTGGGGGATACTGAAGGCAGATCCAGTTCTTAAGGGAGTAATTCAAGATAAACCAGAGATTGTATTTAAGAAGAAAAGGAATCTCAAGAATATTCTTGCTCCATCCAAGTTGTCCAAGACAGAATCAAAAAATTCTAACAGGAATGGTACCTTGGATTGATGGATCTCAGGGAAGCCAGGAACCTTCAAATGTGGCCGCAAAAGTTGTTGCATGTGCCCGTTAATTTGGAATAGAAATAGTGTGATGGATACAAGCAATACCAAGTCATTTCCAATCAAGTCTAGGGGTACATGCCAATCAACTTTTGTGGTGTACAGTTTAACATGTAAATGTGGGAGCATCTATGTGGGGAGGACAAAAATAAAAATAAAACGTAGGTGTTATGAGCATATCAACAATATTGAAATAGGCCTTAAAACCCACAGTGTATCAGACCATTTTAGAATTGTTCATAAGCAAGATCCCAGTAGTTTGAGAATTAGCATTTTAGAGACAGTGCCAATCAGTTCCAACCCGCACCAAAGATTAATTACATTAAGAAAAAAGGAAACTAAATGGATACAGAACCTTCAGTCTTTGGCCCCTAATGGCTTGAACATAGATTTAGATCTGCAAGCCTTTATGATTTAAATTTGAATGATATCTCGATGTGAATGAGTATCAGTTAAGTGGGAATTCGTATCACAGATTGATCTATATGGATAATAAGTTAATAGAGAATGAGGATAAAATAAAATAATTTTTTTTTAATTTTTTTTATATAATATATTTTACACTACCAGAGGGAAGTTATAAAAGTATAAAAGTATATATTTATTATCTTTTTATTATATTTATACATGTAGGGAAACATTTTTTAGAAGTTAGGGTCATTGTGTCTCAATTTTCTTTTTGTCTGGTTTCTAATGAATTTCGTCATATAACTATCAAGGAGTCCCCATATCTATAAGATTTTAATATATATGTTTTAGCTATTGAGAGGTATGAATGTTTTTATTTATTTAATATTACCATTCATTTTTAAAATTTAAGTATGAATAAAATGCTAGAATTTTTTATGTAATAATTTTTAAGCATCAAGGTATTATTGTGTTGTATTTTAATATATTTTTGCATTACATGGTATATGAGTTATGGCAGCTATAACTGTGAATTTTAGTCTCTGTAGAGGCAAATTGACCACCGCTCCGCTATAGGAAGGAAGGTGTGTCTCTATCAGCCACAGGATTGGAGCAGTCTTACCCAATCAGATTGCACAAAGACATTTAAATAGAGGATCCCCGCTAATGATTTCACATGAGTCCTGGGTCTTGAGAAAGTCCGTACTAATCGGATGAAACTCGTAGACAGGAGGACAAAGGACAGCTTTACAGACTCTCTTTCGTACCTGCACAAGGAAGAATTGACTGCCACCGGAAGTGTTTTTGCATCAGTGCCACTGACCTCCGTACACGCTGGGATACAACAGGAGTGGAAGGGGCGTCAGAAGTGGTGAAAAGACTTTGGTGTAACCGGAAAGATTTTATATCAAAGGCAACATTCTTACAGTAATCTTGTAAGTGCAAATTTGTTTGATAGCTCCATACTCATTATTAAAACTTTTACCTTGAGTTGCGGTTGTGCTCTGTGTTTGTTTTTCGTTTGCAGTATTGATCGGGCTGGGCACTCTTTAGCGTCCAGCAACTAAGAAAGCAGCATCGCATTCAAGAACAGTGTGAGGAGGAAGCCGGATTGTATCATACAGAGCACATAACGTGGATATTTCTATCATACTCCTCGAGTCATTAAGGTAACATGAATCTATGTAAAAAATATACACACATTTGTTTGTAATATTAAGTGCACACGCAAGCATAAGTGTGAGCATAAGTGTGAGATATACTCCAATATTTATTGTCACTAGTGATATTTTGTTACGATTCTTTCTGCCTAGCAGCTCATCTCGATTTGTGCATTTAATAGAGGGTAAACAGGGAATTCATCAGATGTGCCAGGGGACTCAAATAAATTAATCATCACATTTTTGAGACCCAGCAGTTTTTAGTCTGTTAGCGCAGTGTTAGGGTGTGAAGTGTTGGTCTATCTGAATGATGCAAGAAAAAAATGGGTTTAGTATTACTTTAATAAATAAATCTAATTTCTACCTCTGTTTCCTTTCTTTCTTTTTGTTAACTAAACCAAATCTCAGACATATATGTAAGTTTCACTGATTTCTGCTAACCATCAATTTGACCCAACTGTCTTCTATGCTAAAATTCTTCTTCAATTTTATTTTCTTTAACTGCTATTGAAATATGGGCATGATGTGCTCAGGAAGCAGGTATTCTAGTCTCTGAAGGCTCTGAGCTAATTGTATAGGATATAGGGTTCAAAAGAAGGTGACTCACATTTATAACAGAAACAGGAGGATCTTTGATACATGGGATGAATTTACATTCCAGTTGTGAACTTGTAGTAACTACAAATATCTCTATTAATGTCTATGGATATTTTTGATGTTACTGTCAGTTCAAAAAGTTTGCAATTGGAATGTAAACCAGACTGTAATGGGCTATGCAAATAAACTATGGCACGTATGTGGAATTTTGAGGTATGGGCAAGAAATTCTCATGCATAAGTTAAACTTAGCTTTGAGGTTTATGGGGCATAAGGTAGAATTCCTGTAAATTAGCCAAGTATCTCTCATCATTTACACACAGAAAACAGATCACTGTGCTAAATTGTTATCATGTATTAAAATGGCTTGTCTTTAGTCAGGTATTATTATTATTATCATCAGGTATTTGTAGAGCTCCAACAGATTCCGCCAACAGATTTAGTGAAAAATAAAGTAAAATGTTTGTACTTCCTAAATGTATGGGATTTAACTTCATTTAGGTTAACAAGTTATTAAAGTCAAAAACATAAATTATGCTTACCTGATAATTTCATTTTCTTCTGAAGGGAAGAGTCCACAGCTGCATTCATTACTTTTGGGAATTCAGAACCTGGCCACCAGGAGGAGGCAAAGACACCCCAGCCAAAGGCTTAAATACCTACCCCACTTCCCACATCCCCCAGTCATTCTGCCAAGGGAACAAGGAACAGTAGGAGAAATATCATGGTGAAAAAATGTCCTAGAAAAAAAAAATTACAGCCGCCTCATAGAGATAAAAACACAGGCGGGAGCTGTGGACTCTTCCCATCAGAAGAAAATTAAATTATCAGGTAAGCATAATTTATGTTTTTCTTCTTAAAAGGGAAGAGTCAACAGCTGCATTGATTACTTTTGGGAAAACAATACCCAAGCTAGAGGACACTGAATGCACATAACAGGTGGGTACAAAAGGCGGCCCCTTCGAAAGGCACCACAGCCTGAATTACTCAACACCCAAAACAAGTTAAGTACAAATGACACGGGAGAAAAACTAGAGCCCAGGTAACTGAACATCAGTTACACCCCCGGCAAAGCAGAACTAGAGACCAGTCAGACCTAGAGTCCGTCAGGCCCAAACAACCTTCGAGGAATCTGCCCTATGCATCACAACTCCCAAGAAGGTACCCGGCCAAAGATAAGGACCGTATCTGCCCCCCCAAAAGGGAACCAGAGACCAGGAAAATCCAAAGGAACGTTTTCAACACCTAGAGAAAAAACCCATGGTTGTCTTTACAAAGGCAACATCCAGGGAAATAAACTCCCTAGAACACAAGGGCCCAAAAAGAAGGATCCATACACAGGGAACATGTCCCCAAAATGACTTGATGAACCCCTCATGTCCCTAATCCCATACCATACCCTAAGGTACTCCAGGAAATACATGAGTCCCCCGATGCTCCCTAACATATCTAGATCTGGAGGCTAGATAGGCAGAGACAGCAAAAACAGGATAAATATCCCAGCAGTTAGAACAGAGCTCTCCCAGAGAAACTCAAACCGCCTGAACAGAAACTCTCAAAGACCAGCCTCCAAAAGGAAGGCTGATCCTAATGCTAACACAAATCCCCTAAAGGCGCATCAAAGCTTGTTAGCATCCAGACAAAAGCAATTAGCTGTAACTGGATACACCATAATTGAACAAATCACTGTAGATGGTTTCAACTGCAAACCTGCAAGGGCTTACAGCCCACCGAATAGCGGCTCCAAGAAGCGCCCCCGCCCGGCACCAGGCGCCAGTAGAATGAAGGAGGACATCCAAAGTCCTCCCTCAAAAGGAGAGAACAAACAGCAGAAAACAGCCAACACTCCATAGAGTAACCGATCCCCAATCTTCCCTCCAGGATAACGGTCCCAGCCCAAGGCTAGTCAAAAGACTGAAGACAAGCGTCCCCAACTACAGGAAAATAAAGAGAGGATCAACGAGGAACAAAGTCCCCTGATAGACCGCTGCTACAAACGGCATGCTACCGTGAGTCAGGAGAAACATTGTACTCGGGTTCGAGACCCCCTACGCGCAGTTGTGGGCAAAAAGAGCAAACTTCCCAGGAGAAGAAGTCTCCCAAAAACCTCAGCATCCATATAAAAACCATTTAAAAAAAACGGGAGCAAAACCTCAGCCTCCTGCTGCAGGAACGGAGGAACCAGACACAACATCACAGCTCCCCTCCCAGGAACCTTAAATGCAGGAAGGACCCCTGCAAGGCAGGACCACAGACCCCCAGGACTCCACGAATACTAAGGTAATTCCGAACCCGGAGAACCCAAACCCTACTCTGGAAGAGAAGGGAATAATAACAATGGAAAAACCCCCTACCATAGAGGCGAGAACCCTTGGCCACATCGCTAACCCAGTTGAAAAACACCTGGAGTCTACAGAACCATCGTAAATGCACCAGAAGACCAGTAGGGGCTTGTCAGAAAGACCTAAAGCCTAAGCCACAGTCAGATAGGCATCTCTCACAGAGCCCCAGCCCCTATGAAGGGGCTTGAGGGACCATAAACATCAAGCGTGAACCAAACCGTCCACACCATCTATGGAAAGACATAGACCAAGGCCAGGGTCCTTGACAATGGTCGATCAAAAGATCCAATCTCTGAAAGAGCCCTAAACTGCATCCTCCAAGGAAGAGTGCTCTTCTAAAGTCCAAAGACTTGGCGATCTAGAAATAGCCTCAAACCCAAGAGTCACGAAGGACTCCTGAACAGTCTGAGAATCAGCACCCAGAGCAAATGGATCGCAAGAAATCTTGTAGGCAAGCGGCAACACGTGATACACACACAGGCAGGGTAACACCAATACCCGAAGGCAAATGATAACCCAGGGCCCTGCTCGCCATCTCAGAGAATTAATGTAAGGCACCGCCCACAAAACCCCAAACAGAGTATCGAGGATAAATGGACAACTGCCTGACCCTCGCACCCAACCTCGACACTCCTACTGACAAGCCACAAGGCTAGCGTAACATCGAGGATGCAATACACCCGAACGTCAAAGACCGTAGTGCGACCAAGGGTATTAGTAAGAGAGCTTGAAGAAGCTATTATTGAAGGAAACTACCTTGAACAGGCAAACGCTGGAGCTGTAGCTCCCACAGAAGGCAGGCTGAAAAATCGCCCGTCCTGTACCAGCCTGGTATAAGGACACTCTGGAACTGTTCACGGTCCAAGAAAAATTTGTCCAGAAGGATCGATAAATGAACTAGAAATTAAAAGTTCTAATATTCAACAAGTGCGCAACTCCCGAGGGAGTGCCCACGCGACCACTAGTCGCAAGTATCGGTTCCAAAGAAGAACATTCATAAAAACGAAAAACTAACAGACCTGAGCTTAAGGAAAAAACAAATTAAACACATCCATCCAGATCACAAATAAAATGAAAGGCAGCACCCATCGGGTGAACGCCCAAGGTGAATGAGAACGACAACAGGACCAGCCGAGTAGAGGCCACATTCACCCAAGCTCAGAAATGGAACAAAAAAATATAAATCAACATAAAATGAAGACGATTAGGAGATTGGCTTCATCCCCTAATGTCATATGCATCTTGTTATCCAGCTTCTAAGGCCTCAGATCCCTCTGCCCACTAGGACTGGGATCCTCTAACATTGCCAAAACTTGTCTTTAAAGAACCTAAAGGCGAGCCAGCCTATAATGAAGGCAAAATCATCCCTCGCAAGATCTACTGGAGACCTCGGCTCCAAGATTGGGGCCCCTGAACCCTCAGGGGCCAATGTTTTCCCAGAAGGCTAAACTGAATCAAATAATCCCACACTTGATGGACCTAGGTTAAACGTGCATGGACAGTATCAGAGAAATACTTCACTTGGGAGATATAAATGAGACAGCGCCATAGAAATGGCCATGCGGAACCATGCTGTAACCTCCGGCAGAAACAAGCCACTCTCCGGAGTCGCAAGACACATCCTCCATATCGGAGGCATCCGTGTTGCTTGTATCAGAATCCTCTATAATCTTGGGATTACAAAAAGACAAAACTAACTGGCACACTTTGACACCCCCAATGGCTGGGGCACTCACCACCTCCTGTGAACCAGACAACCCACGAGCTAGACTCTCTTGGTCGCACACAGTCAGCATACGGAAGTGAAAAAAACAACGTAACCGCACCCGTCAGGTGCACCGTGCCAGTCACAAAAAGGGCGTGCAATCTTGAGAGATTGCGTCATTAAAAGTAGGCCGTTATGTTCCGTAAAGGCCGTGAGCCTAAGTATAGCTACACATTGCAGATAGAACCACATAACAAGCATGATTAAAGTCCCCCCTGTTCAATAACCCACCTCAGGAGATATTAAGCCATGATTCCTCATTTAAGATAAAAGGAGTCCCACTGGGACCCTACCTTGTTGCTTTAACAATACATCTCATATTGAAATAAAATATAACAATCTTACTGGAATCTACGCCGTGGAACAGGAACACGGCCCTTCAAGTGTGACAGATAGTACCCTCGCTTCTGACATGGACTTGAGTGAAAAAGGGTAGGCAGCGAAACTCGTCAGCGCTGATTACCAAGGAGCTGTTAATATGAGTTGGGATGGGTTCGCAGTAAAACTCTCCCTGCATCTCTGGACTCTAACTTTCATCCATGCTCTCACTGAGAGACTCAGAACAAAGCTAAGATGCGCATGATGGGAACACCTTGTTCTGTGCATCAAATCGGTTAAATGTTGCTCTTTCATATAAATGATAACAAATGACAACAAAGAAATATTGAGCACAGTGTCTTTTTGTCCTGAATTTCTAGTTTTTTAACAAACATAAAAGTACAAAAAGTAAATGTTCCAGTGTGTTAGAGCATTTTGTTATTGCAGTATTGATTGTATGTAACTATATGTTACACCCCTGCAAAGGCATTAAACACACAGTTAAAGGTAGCTCCAGAGCAAAAATAAACTACATTGCTTGTACGTTGTCCACATTTATCATTGTACAAGCATTTCACCAGAAATGCTTGTGCAATGCTGCCCCCTGCTCACTGGCAGCCAATCGGCCCCTAGCAGGGGCTGTCAATCATCCCGATCGTATTGGATCGGGATGAATTCAATCTGCCACTTTTTAGGCGGCCGAGAAGTTAAAGGACCACTCAATGCAGTAGAATTGCATAATGAACAAGTGCATAATAAAAAGACAAGGCAATAACACTTACTCTGAATTTCAAATAAGCAGTAGATTATTCTCTGACAATTTTTCTTTTCCTCCCATTCACCAGCCCCCTGTATCATGTGACAGACATCAGCCAATCACAGACTAGTATATGTATACCCTGTGAGCTTGTGCACATGTTCAGTAGGATCTTTTTCCCCAGAAAGTGTGAATATAAAAAGACTGTGCAAAATGTGATAATGGAAGTAAATTGGAAAGTATCTTAAAACCGCATAAATTTTTTTTAGCCATCAAAAAAGTTCAATTTGACTTGAGTGTCCCTTTAAGGAGCAGCGGTCTTATAACTGTTACTTCTTAACTTTTGTTTCAGGTGAGCCTGAAACGACTAGCCTCTGAAGCAGCATCCGCTTCTTGATAAATAGAGCCCTTAATAATTAAGCTTTAATTTTCTTCTTAAAAGGGAAGAGTCCACAGCTACATTGATTACTTTTGGGAATTCAGAACTTGGTCACCAGGAGGAGACAAAGACACCCCAGCCAAAGGCTTAAATACCTCCCCCACTTCCCTCATCCCCAGTTATCCTTTGCCTTTTGTCACAGGAGGTTGGCAGAGAAGGGTCAAAAGTTTGAGATAGTCTCTTATGGAGGGTAGTACTCTTTGCAATGGGACTGGAGTTTTAAGTAATCCTGTCAGTCTCTCAGTGAGCAATATATTTACCAGGGAGACAGGAAAACAGCACACCTCAGTCTCTCTTTTCTTTTTCAATGGGGCAAGGAATAAAGGACTTGCCAGGTCCCAAACAATCCAAGAACAAATGTATTCCAGCCACCAAAATTCTTTAAAAGAACATTTATTTCACTTTGGGTCCTCAGCAACAAAGATACAACGTTTCAAGCCTCAGCAGGCTCTTAGTCATGTATAATTGGACATACACAGGTAAATGCCTTTATATACCCTCACCTGTTATTCATCTTCCTGTGTTAAACTAATTGCACAACAGTGCCATCTTGTGGATACAAAAATTCAATGTATTACAATGTTAACACAGGAGGTGAATAAATATTCATACAAAACATATTTATTAAAAACATTATTAAAAACCCATATACATATATTTAAAAAGAGGTAATATGCACAACTCCTATAGTATATTTCACACAACTCTATGTTATTTAAACATGTCAAAAGATAGTTTTTTTATGATGAGGAAACTGCACAACAGATTAACTCTAATGTTACTGGAAATAGAGACTTTTTAAAAATTTCTCCTTCTGAAGCCACAAGTAAAGTCTTTGAAAAAGAAAGCAAGAAGAAAATGATGTTGGAACTACATGCCATAACTCTGTCTGAGTATCATAAGGTACAACGTATTCCTAGAGGTCTGAGAATGTCTACATGCCCTACTCTGTTTTCTGACCGAAAAGAGTACACTGACAAATTTGAGAGTATTCTTAACAAATGTTCTTTTGATCCGATTACATGGACTGTTGAATTTGCACAAAGAGAGATTGAGATATATAAAGCACAGATCAACCAACAGAAAGAACAAATAGTTAAAAGCTTACCTCTAGAAGAATATAAAAAAGTTGTGATGGAGGTGGAAAAGTCAGTGAGTGATTACAGGAAACACCTGGAGAGCAGACGAAATTCATCAGAGATGAGCAAGACTACAGCCATGGAACAGTCTACAGATTGCGCCAGAGTACAGGTTTTGCCAGGAGAGGAAATTATGATGCACAAGATCGTGGAGGATGGAATAAACAAACACCAATACAAGAGGATGTCAATAGCAGCTTAGAATCATCTGCCGGTTTTTTGACCGAGGACTTAGACGCAGATTCCATCGCGGCGGCAGGAAACACAAGAGGCGGCACTTCTGGCAGGCCGATGACGTCAGAGCGACAACGGACACGCCGAACAAGAGGAACGCAACGAGGTCATTACCGGTACTAGTGTCCACCATGCTTACAGGGATGGACAATCAGGCATTAAGGTATGAGCAGGTAAAGGGTCCAAGTAAAGTTTGTATGGCCAGTAAAGATGAAAGCAACGGCAATCCTGACACAGCATCAAGTAAGGTGTATAGCCGATTACAAGAATATGAATGTATAAGAAATGTCTGTGGGGTTAAGATAAAAGCCGATATACATAATTTTGGTATGTCTAACATGGCCAATGTAGCTAACATACAAATGGGCACAACCTGGGCTCATACCTTAATTGAAAGGGACAAAGATTATAATAAAAAAGAAACCGGGACATTTAAACCTTGTGACAAAATTTGCAATCTAACTACTGACATCTGGACTGAATATTGCACAAGATAAACAATGTATATTAAGGTTTGGTGAGCAAGATGTTAATCCCAATGTAACCAATGTGGCTCTAAATGAATCTTTTACTGCTGATACTATGAGTCTGTATGTTGATGATATGAATGAGACCACTATTTCCAATAATGAATGTCCAAGCACTGCACTTAAACACGATACTTTTAGTATGAATGTGAATGAATGTGTTTCTGGTTTAAATGATTTTACACAACGGTCTAACAGTTTATTGACACTAAATGAAAGTTTGGTTCACAATCTGTCTTCTTACACTTTGACTAATGAGGAGGAAATGGCCTTGAATAAGGGTCTTTCTTACTGTTTAGATAATTATTGTAATGAGTTCTTGGTACAGCAAGACTTACAAAAGTTTTTTAGGAAACTTAAATTGAAAATTTATTTTGCAATGCAAAAAAATGATGCACAAACACTTAACACGAATACCATCAATGTAATTGAATTTAAAGATGTTAAAGAATATGGTATTCCCAAAAAAAAGCACTTTCACACCTGCAGTAACACATAGTACAGCTACTTATATGTGTTTGGTACAAAAAGAGATTGACGATTTGTTTAAAAGGGAGAGAAAAAAGAGATTGGTGCAGAGAAATAAAAAAGACAAACTTGCCATAGAAACACTTAGGAACAACAAAGAGATTATTATTAAGGAGGCTGACCAGGGCGGAGCCATTGTTCTCCTAGATAAAATTGATTATATGGCAGAAATAAACAGACAGTTGGCTGATAGTCAGGTTTATCAGGTACTAAATAGAGATCCTACTACTGTGATAAATAAGGAGATTAATAACATCTTAGAACTAGCTGTGAAAAGGGAAGTAATCCAAACAAACAAGTGGTGCGGACAGTCCATATAATAAAAGCAAAAATGTATTGATTCAAAAACGTTAAAATACAGGAACAAGCAGGAACTAGTCATAGTCATTGCTTACGTCACCTCCCTCCCCTTCCTTGGAACCAGTCGGATGAATGTGCGGCTTGATCAAAGAGGTGAGATATCCAGCTAAGCGGCTACGCTGTGTAAGCGTTGGGAGCGGTTGCACGCTACGTGAGTTGTGACTGTCCCTGAGGCCGGCGGATCCACCTGAAGCAGCGCACCGAGTAAGGATTTGGGGGCCAGCTTGGACTGGTTATGAGGTGAGACATATTTTGCTGTGCTTTGATGTTAACGGGTCAGTACAAGTTATATACCACAGAACAAGTGACTATTATCATTGGTTGTGTGCTCATCAGTGACTCATTTTATGGTGATGCCAAGTACTGTTATGTATCACATTTGATGTTCTGACCTACATAGTAATTTATAAGATAGGTCACATAGATACGCCCCACTCCTTCTCATTGCAAAAGGGAAGTAATAACAGAGTCTTTCAAAGAAGCTTTATATATTGATAATCCAATAAGACCAGTAATTTATGTTCTACCGAAAATCCATAAAGCAAAAGAAAAACCACCTGGTAGGCCCATTGTGGCAGGGATGGGCTCTATTTTTTCTTAAATTTCTATATTTCTGGATAAAGTATTGCAGCCATTTGTTAAAAAACCAACCTCATATGTCAGGGATACTAATGATTTTTTATCCAAGCTGAAAGACCTTGGATATGTTGGGGAGAGATGTATTCTATTCACTTTAGATGTCTCCAGCTTATATACCTCTATAAAACACACCAGTGGGATCTCAGCTGTAGAAAATGTCCTTAGATCTACCAGTGATTATACGATAGGGGAAATTGATTTTCTTTTTTTTTAAACCATTTATTTAATTTCCAGAAATGCATACAAAGTAAGTTTTAGCACATTTGCTTTTGTCATGCACCACGCAGGGTAAATAATGATCAAAAACATAAGCATTATTCGTCTATATATAATAAAGCAAGACCCTCATTACTTTTGTACAGACTGGAAGTTTTCTGTTTACCAAAAAAAAAACAAAAAACAAAGAAACAAAAAAACAAAACAAAACAAAACAAAAAAAAAAGAGATAAGCAGTTATAATTAGTTTCTATGACCCGTGGGGGCAAGGATAAGGTTCTGTATATTGACAGGATAAAGCTTAAGTATGGGATTCCAATTATTAAAAAATTCCTCAACCCTGCCTTTAGAATAGAGGCGAGTATTATATGTTTCGAAAATTATTTGCTGAAGCAACAAATTACGAAAATGTGTAAATTTAAATGTATGCGACTCTTTCCAATTCTTAAGGATCAAAGTTCTAGTTGCCAAAATTCTCACTTTAGATGTCTCCAGCTTATATACCTCTATAAAACACACCAGTGGGATCTCAGCTGTAGAAAATGTCCTTAGATCTACCAGTGATTATACTATAGGGGAAATTGATTTTCTAATTCAGTTACTTTCTATCATACTGTATCATAATTATTTTTTATTTGGAGATACATATTATTTACAAAGACAGGGGACGGCAATGGGCTCCAACGTTGCCCCCACATACGCCAACATTTTCATGAATAGCTTTGAGGAATACTATGTATATCCTCACCCTTTGTTCCAACGCTATGGCACCTCCTGATGGAGATACATTGATGATGTGTTTGGCGTGTGGGGGGCGACGTTGGTAGCCTCTTGTCTTTTGTATAAGATTTAAATAACTCAGTTACAGGACTTAAGTTCACGTTAAATATGAACGAAATAGGTATTGAATACCTGGATACATTTGTATATAATAAAGGTGGATTTCTAAATACAGATCTTTATACCAAAAGTACTGATAGGAACAATTTGCTAAAATATGGCAGCTTTCACCATGAAAGTATATTTAAAGCAATTCCTAGAAGTCAATTTACTAGAGTTAAACGAATTGTATCAGATAAAGATCAATGTGAATATAGGTTAGGACAGATGGCCAATAAATTCATAAAAAGGAATTATCCACCTACATTAATTTTGAACCAATTGGATGCTATTATTAATGATACTGGCATGGTAACGAAAACAAAAAAACAAGAATCAAATCGAATGATTTTTGTTACACAATTCAACAGACTAAGTAATAAAATAATGGGTATTTTGAAGAAAAACTGGCATATTTTGAGGGATTGCAACCCAGAAGTTATTGAATTTAAGGAGAACCCAATGGTAGCATATAGGAGGAACAGGAGTATTAGAGATATGTTGGTGTATTCAGACATTGGTAGCCACAAACAAGAGAGCCAAAGAACCATTGGCCCCAAAAGATACGGTTGCTACCCATGTCTGAATTGCAGCAACTGTAGCTTTATGATAAAGGGTGAGTATTTTTACCATCTCAGTGGGAAAAAATTTAATATTAACAAATATTTAACCTGCAGGTCAACATACTGTGTTTATCTTATCAAATGCCCTTGTGGCCAAATTTATATTGGCGAGACCTGTAGAGAGGTAAAGGAGAGGATAACTGAACATAAATCTAACATAAGATGTAAGAACAAAGAAGCACCAGTTTCTTCTCACATCCTCTCTATGGGTCATAATATCAGCCAACTTAGGCCAAATTTATATTGGCGAGACCTGTAGAGAGGTAAAGGAGAGGATAACTGAACATAAATCTAACATAAGATGTAAGAACAAAGAAGCACCAGTTTCCTCTCACATCCTCTCTATGGGTCATAATATCAGCCAACTTAGGTTTAAAATTTTAGAACAGGTAGATAGGCCTAGACGAGGTGGAGATAGGGAGCAAAGATTTTGATTGGAGTCTTTTTTTCTAGAAGAGAATTATGTATTGTAAAATGAATCTTTTGACATGTTTAAATAACACAGAGTTGTGTGAAATATACTATAAGAGTTGTGCATATTACCTCTTGAAATATATGTATATGGGTTTTTAATAATGTTTTTAATAAATATGTTTTGTATGAATATTTATTCACCTCCTGTGTTAACATTGTAATACATTGAATTTTTGTATCCACAAGATGGCACTGTTGTGCAATTAGTTTAACACAGGAAGATGAATAACAGGTGAGGGTATATAAAGGCATTTACCTGTGTATGCCCAATTATACATGACTAAGAGCCTGCTGAGGCTTGAAACGTTGTATGTTTGTTGCTGAGGACCCTATGTGAAATAAAGGTTCTTTTAAAGAAGTTTGGTGGCTGGAATACATTTGTTCTTGGATTGTTTGGGACCTGGCAAGTCCTTTATTCCTTGCCCCATTAAAAAAGAAAAGAGAGACTGAGGTGTGCTGTTTTCCTGTCTCCCTGGTAAATATATTGCTCACTGAGAGACTGACAGGATTACATAAAACTCCAGTCCGATTGCAAAGAGTACTACCCTCCATAAGAGACTATCTCGAACTTTTGACCCTTCTCTGCCAACCTCCTGTGACAAAAGGCAAAGAATGACTGGGGGATGAGGGAAGTGAGGGAGGTATTTAAGCCTTTGGCTGGGGTGTCTTTGTCTCCTCCTGGTGACCAAGTTCTGAATTCCCAAAAGTAATCAATGTAGCTGTGGACTCTTCCCTTTTAAGAAGAAAATTAAAGCTTAATTATTAAGGGCTCTATTTATCAAGAAGCAGATGCTGCTTCAGAGGCTCGTCGTTTCAGGCTCACCTGAAACAAAAGTTAAGAAGTAACAGTTATAAGACAGCTGCTCCTTAAAGGGACACTCAAGTCAAAATGAACTTTTATGATTCAGAAAGATTATGCGGTTTTAAGATACTTTCCAATTTACTTCCATTATCACATTTTGCACAGTCTTTTTATATTCACACTTTCTGGGGAACAAGATCCTACTGAACATGTGCACAAGCTCACAGGGTATACGTATACTAGTCTGTGATTGGCTGATATCTGTCACATGATACAGGGGGCTGGTAAATGGGAGGAAAAGAAAATTTGTCAGAAAATAATCTACTGCTTATTTGAAATTCAGAGTAAGTGTTATTGCCTTGCCTTTTTATTATGCACTTGTTCATTATGCAATTCTACTGCATTGAGTGGTCCTTTAACTTCTCGGCCACCTAAAAAGTGGCAGATTGAATTCATCCCGATCCAATACGAGCTGGATGATTGACAGCCCCTGCTAGGGGCCGATTGACCGCCAGTGAGCAGGGGGCAGCATTGCACAAGCATTTCTGGTGAAATGCTTGTGCAATGATAAATGTGGACAACGTACAAGCAATGTAGTTTATTTTTGCTCTGGAGCTGACTTTAACTGTGTGTTTAATGCCTTTGCAGGGGTGTAACATATAGTAACATACAATCAATACTGCAATAACAAAATGCCCTAACACACTGGAACATTTACTTTTTGTACTTTTATGTTTGTTAAAAAACTAGAAATTCAGGACAAAAAGACACTGTGCTCAATATTTTTTGTTTTCATTTGTTATCATTTATATGAAAGAGCAACATTTAACCGATTTGATGCACATAATGAGATGTTCTTATCATGGGCATCTTAGCCTGTGTGTGCATGATGAACTGTACTGTACTCATCTATTTAATAGATGTTCCTATATATATATATATATATATATATATATATATATATTTATATCTATTATTATTATATACAATTATTAAAAGGACATTTAAGTTTATTTGTATTTTACTTTTGCCTAATATATATATCAGCAATCAAGCATCAATCATCGTTAAAAACCCACATTTATAATAATCTTTAATAAAGTTGTTAAAATTGTCACTTTCTTTAAAAGGACATTACATTCAGTTTTAATCTCCCCATAAAAAGCTTAATAAACGATGATAAAAAATTATATTGAATTATTTAATTTGCCTGTTTTTTGTTGCCAGTAGTGCTTTTTCCACTTTCTCCAGAGAGGCTGGGGTGCTTCCATTACAGGGGAGTAGTTACAATCCTTTAGAAATAAAAATAAAAAGACAGGAGTAGCAGCACCTCCTTATAATAAAAGGAGCTTATTTAGCCAAAACACCTACAAAACATAACAACGTTTCAAGTATGAACCCTTAGTCATGCCATGACCTGCACACTGACTGACAAAATACTCAGGTGCTTGGATATTTCATATACACAATACTTTAGAAAAGTTTATCTAATGATTTTTCTACAAAATTCACACTTAAAGTCTCACAATTTTTGTAGATAAATAATTTGATAAGCTTTTCTACAGGATTATATTCAACACCATATTGGAAATTTGCAACATTCTACACAGTAATTTGCCAGCTCAGAGCACAAGTTCATTTACACCAGTCCCCATTGGCCACAGAAACAACAGATTCCACCTGGCTTTTCAAGAGGTGTTTCCCTAAATGCTCTCGATTTAAAAAATTGTGTAAATTGTGCTATGTGATAAATTATTATGAATTATTTATTTTGCAATGCAGCACTTAATTGCTGATATATACTATGAGTTTAATGTTCATCCAATGATTTGCAAAATTACTTTAAAACCTTGGTAAGTATCTCATATCTCCCTTAATTGTGGCCAATTGTAGCTAGCTATAAATAAGTGTGCCAACTGCTCTAAACAATCACAAATATGTGTTTGGGCCTCTCTAGGGAAAAGCATATTTTTTACACAAAAGCAAGAGGCAATGAATGTTCTGTTACATACATGGCTCCAAAACTGAAACTAGACAATGGGGCCTATATATTAAGCTCCGTACAGATCTTGACATCCCGTGTTTCTGGCGAGCCTGCAGACTCGCCAGAAACAGCAGTTATGAAGCAGCGGTCTAAAGACCCCTGCTCCATAACCCTGTACGATCGGGTTGATTGACACCCCCCTGCTGGCGGCCGATTGGCCGCGATCTGCAGGGGGCGGTATTGCACCATCAGCTCACAATGCTGAATACGGAGAGCGATGTCTGTCCGACCTGATCTGCACTGTCAGATCAGGTCCGACAGACATATGATAAATAGCCTCCATATATGATACATATTTACCTTTGACTACTTCATCTCTTGCTCTTCCAAACTCCCCTAAATCTTAAAACCTAATGCTCCCTGAAAAGTCACTTACTGAAAAAAAGCAGATCAGTAAGCCCTTAAAGGGACACTAAAGACAAAAATAAAATAATTAAAGATTCAGAAAGAGTATGCAATTTAAAAAAAATATATTCACATTTACTTCCATTTCCAAATTGTGTCTTATAATGTGCACACTGTAAGAAGCACCAGCTCCTACTGAGCATGTGCAAGTGTTTACAGTATATGTATATGTGTATATGTATATGTAATGGCTGTCACATGATACGGAGGGCAGGGAAATTAAAAGAATTATAAATATAATGTTTGCGTGGCACTCAAAAATGTTTTTATTTTCCTAAAAAATGCAATGTGCATGCAGTCATTAAGCAATATTATATATAAGTGAAAGAAAAGACAAATTATATATATTTAAATGTCAAAGAATGGCAAGGCCGCGCCAATGCAAATTTAAACATACTTGTATTTATTGTGAGAACAGAGATAAGAACCACCACTTTTCAGTAACATTTTATTGCATGATATCACGTCACATGTATTCAGTAAAACACAGAAATAACATAAACCAATTGCTGTGATCAATTATATGGAAGCACTTAGGGCAAATAGCATGCTTCCCAGCAACTTGAGTTGAAACAAAATTTTCTGGAAGATATAAGGAGCACTTAGTGCCGAAGCACGTTCCAGGTGAATACAGGGCAAAAGTTAATAAATGCATGACAAAGTATATCCACTTCCGAAACTTGCGATTGTATCTTATACTACTTGGACTATGATCGGTCCCAACGTTTACTGCAAAGGGTTAGTGCCAATTGCACACAAGGGGGAAACCTCATATCTAATCCAAGCGGATAGTTGTAAATACATCTCACCACACTTGCTGCTTTGTATTGAAATGTCTGGGATTTTCAGGCAACAATTTTCCAGCGTTCCTGTTCGCCAACAAAGTAGCTATATCAAAGCACAGGTCCAGCTGAGTAGCGGTCGTGACTTATGTCGATACATTGTATTGCCCAACAAATAATTTCACAGCTGTTAGCTGCAACAATGGATGTGGATCAGCACATGTAGATTTCAGCGTGAGAGGTCATTCACCAAACCATCACCATGTGTAATGCCCGATGACACGTTTTGCCCCTCCCACGTTGGGGCTTGGCCAGGGCTTCGTCAGATCTCTATCAAGGAGCCAAAACAGCTCCTTTATAGTGTCCATGAATCCAATGTAAATCCTCTTAAAGCTATATTACATATATCAGGTGATATTTAACCTTATTATATTTTATTATATTAGTGTGGAACTAAAACTTCTGAAAAAGGCAACAGCATAATCAAAACCATCTACTTTTCTTTTCAGTAATATTCATAGTCCAATTGGTATAAGATACAATCGTAAGTTTCGGAAGTAAATATACTTTGTCGTGCATTTATTAACTTTTGTCCTGTATTCACCTGGAGCATGCTTCGTCACTAAGTGCTTGCAGAAAATGTTGTTTTAACTCAAGTTGCTGGAAAGTGTGCTATTTGCCCTAAGTGCTTCCATATAATTGATCACAGCAATTGATTTATGTTATTTCTGTGTTTTACTGAATACATGTGATATGATATCATGCAATGAAATGTTACTGAAAAGTGGTGGTTCTTATCTCTGTTCTCACAATAAATACAAGTATGTTTAAATTTGCATTGGCGCGGCCTTGCCATTCTTTGACATTTGAATATATATTATTTGTCCTTTCTTTCACTTATATATAATGAAATTAAAAGAATCTACTCATTTGAAATTCAAAGTAAGTGTAATTGCAAAGCATTTTATTTATATTTGTTGACTATGGAATTCTTCTTTGTTTAGTGGTCTTTAAATAAAATAATAAACTCATGACATTATACATTTTCCTTTAAACAAAGTTCTCATTGTCCCTATATCTGTGTTTCAAATAAAAAATTGTCATTATATACATATATGTATTATAAAATGTGTTAATGTAATGGTAAAAATAAAGTAAATGCCTGGACAATATAGCCAGTATCATAAACCCAATCTCATCCTGGTGAGAGTAGAAATGAGTACATCTCTATTAAATTCTATAACACTTAGAACATCATTATATTTGATACATACATTTTTCAAAAGAATATCTCTTTAAGATGACGGCCTCAGATTTACATTGCTGTAGTGACATTACTCAGGAGGCTTCTGTCAGCCCTGTGCTGCTGCATACTTAACATATTACATAATCTACTTTTCCTCCCTCAGCATCCAAGAGCTTGTCTTATACTACAGCATTTTCCATACCTACATTTTTCAATGACATCATCAACAAAAGCAATTTATATTGTGCCGTCATATTTTGCAGTGCTATACATGAGATAACAGGGGCATACAATAAATATAGAAAAGACAGGGTTGCACTAACTTAAGTAAAAACATTACAGGGCTCTGCTTCCTAGTGAATGTTAAAGTATACGGTTAACTTAAAATAATGCAATACAGCAGGGGTGCCCACATTTTTTTGTGTTGGGATCTACTTTTCAAATGACCAGTTCAAAGAGATCTACCCACTAAAAATGTTCTTACTTTTAAGCTTACGTTCTTGCTTTTTCAAAAAAAGATACAGAGAGAATAAAGAAAAAATTGATAATAGGAGTAAATTAGAAAGTTGCTTAAAATTGCAAGTTCTATATCTGAATCATGAAAAAAAAATGTGTGTTTCATATCCCTTTAAGGTTGCATGATTTAGCAACACATGGATGTGCAAAAGCATAAAGATACAACAGATTAATCCTTAAGACAAAAGTAGCACTGACTTTAATTTAGGTTAACAGGAACAACACCTTGTGCCATATTACAAAACATTGCATTCAAATTACTGCCACTGACGAGCTTTACTTTGCGCCACTGGCTTGGCCTGATATAACCCACCGAGGCTTACACAAATAAATTTCAATAGCGCACCATGCAGACCATTTCTTACCGGTCAACTTCTTTCTTCTTCCAGGAACATCCGGCGCGGAGCAGAGGGCGGAGCTGAAGACCGGCAACCCTGGAACTGAAGACCGGCGATCCTGGAACTGAAGACCGGCGACCCTGGAACTGAAGACCGGCGACCGCGGAGCCATGGAGCGTGGAGGATCCTCTTCGTACGATCGCCGCCATACACTGGATAGTGATTTCAAGGTACGCCAATAGGATGAGAGCAAGTGAAATCCTATTGGCTGTTCACCAACCAATAAGATTTCACTTGATCTCATCCTATTGGCTGATGTGAAAATGTCGGCCAATAGGAATGCAAGGTACCCTAATAAATATGGGGTACCTTGCATTTAATCTTCAGTGTGCAGCAGACGATCGCATGAAGAGGAGCCTCCACGCCACCGCAGAGCACCGCCACCAGGAACCCGCCGCCAAGGACCATCGCCGCGTCCGAGGATCGCCACATCTGGAAACACCGCTCTGCATCTCCGCTCCGCACCGCCTTCACTGTGGATGAAGATGATGAACCCGTCTGGAAGAAGATCTTCTCCGCCGGACTTCAGGACCTGTGAGTATCTATTTGGGGCTTTAGTGTTAGTTTGTTTTTTTGTTTTTAAATTATGGGGGTTTTTTATTTTTTAACTTAGAGTTTTTTTGGGCACTTTGTAAAAGAGCTAAATGCCCTTTTAAGGGCAATGCCCATCCAAATGCGCTTTTCAGGGCAATGGGTAGTTTAGGTTTTTATAGTGTTTTTTATTTTGGGGTTTTGGTGGGTGGGGGGATTTTACTGTTAGAGGGGACTTGGTGTATTTTGGATGTAAAAGAGCTGATTATATTGGGGCAATGCCCTGCAAAAAGCCCTTTTAAGGACTACTGAAAGTTCATTCTTAGATTAGGGGGTGTTTTTATTTTGGAGGGCTTTTTATTTTTATAGGGATTATGTTTAATTCTTTAAAATTTGGTAATTTGATTTTTTATTTTCTGTAATGTTAGCCTTTTTTATTTTTTGTAACTTTAGAATTTATTAGTTTAGGAAATGTGGGTTAATTTAAGGGGGTGTTAGGTTAAGGGGTGTTAGGTTAGGGTGCTTAGTTATTTAAAAAGTTATTTGCGTTGTGGGTTTAATAAATTAATTAGGTTTATTGTGATGTGGGCGTTTTGCGATTTAGGGGTTAATAGGTTAATAATGTTTATTGCGATGGGGGTTTTTGTGGTTTAGGGATTAATCGGGTAATTAGGTTTATTGCGATGTGGGGGTTTTGTGGTTTAGGAGTTAATAGGGTAATTAGGTTTATTGTGATGTGGGGGTTTTATGGTTTAGGGGTTAATAGGGTGATTAGGTTTATTGCGATGTGGGTGGTTGATGGTTAAGTGGTTATTAATTTTATTTTTACTTGCGATTTTTTGGGGATGGCAGAAATATAGGTAAAGAAGTGTTAGATTTATTATTGGGAGGCAGCTCAGACTACATATTATTTATACAGTCACAATGCATAGTGACTGTATAAATAATGTAGACACTGACACTTCTAATATAAGCATTTATTATATAGAAAATATTTTTGATATATTTAAGACAGTAGTTGTTTCTACATCTGTAGCTTAAAAAATAATTAGACTGCCCTTTGGGCAGGCTTATCGACTAGTGTGTATATAAAGTGAAATCTTGCAAATGCTCAGTAGGAGCTGGTACCTCAGAAAGTGTGTATATAAAAAAATATTGTGTACATTTCTATAATGGAAGTAATATTTTTTATTTTTTTTATTTCATGAGCTGAATGAATAATGAAAGTTTAATTTTTACTTAAGTGTCCCTTTACCTTGTCATTTTACTTAAGTGTTTACCTCTTTCTCTTGTCATTGTTTAAATTGAAAGCAACATCAGATAGAGCATGCAATTTAAAATATAAAAAAACTTTCCAATTTACATCTTGATATCTTTTTTAGAAAAGGCGCAGGAGTATCAATGCACTACTGAGAGCTATCTCGTGATTGGTAGCTTGTCATTCGTTCACCAGATGTGTTTAGCTAGCTCCCAGTAGTGCAATGCTGCTCTAAAGCTGACTTAATAATATGTGTCCTGCAATCCATTCTGAAACATCCTAAAGATGAAACAGAGACATTTTTGAGGACAGTCTCCATTTAATGAAATATTAATAATGTATTGTCCTACTAATATTTATTATTCTCTATCGGCTAGATTTAGAGTTTTGTCGGTAACGACCCGCATAGCTAACGCTGGCTTTTTTCTGGCCGCACCTTTAAAATAACTCTGGTATTGAGAGTCCATAGAATGGCTGCGTTAGGCTCCAAAAAAGGAGCGTAGAGCATATTTAACGCCACTGCAACTCTCGATACCAGAGTTGCTTACGGATGCGGCCAGCCTCAAAAACGTGCTTGTGCACGATTCCCCCATAGGAAACAATGGGGCTGTTTGAGCTGAAAAAAAAACTAACACCTGCAAAAAAGCCGCGTTCAGCTCCTAACGCAGCCCCATTGTTTCCTATGGGGAAACACTTCCTACGTCTGCACCTAACACTCTAACATGTACCCCGAGTCTAAACACCCCTAACCTTATACTTATTAACCCCTATTCTGCCGCCCCCGCTATCGCTGACCCCTGTATATTATTTTTAACCCCTAATCTGCCGCTCCGTAAACCGCCGCTACTTACATTATCCCTATGTACCCCTAATCTGCTGCCCCTAACACCGCCGACCCCTATATTATATTTATTAACCCCTAATCTGCCCCCCACAACGTCGCCTCCACCTGCCTACACTTATTAACCCCTAATCTGCCGACCGCACCGCACCGCTATTATTATAAAGTTATTAACCCCTAATCCGCCTCACTAACCCTATAATAAATAGCATTAACTCCTAATCTGCCCTCCCTAACATCGCCGACACCTAACTTCAATTATTAACCCCTAATCTGCCGACTGGAGCTCACCGCTATTCTAATAAATGTATTAACCCCTAAAGCTAAGTCTAACCCTAACACTAACACCCCCCTAAATTAAATATAATTTTAATCTAACGAAATTAATTAACTCTTATTAAATAAATTATTCCTATTTAAAGCTAAATACTTACCTGTAAAATAAATCCTAATATAGCTGCAATATAAATTATAATTATATTATAGCTATTTTAGGATTAATATTTATTTTACAGGTAACTTTGTATTTATTTTAACCAGGTACAATAGCTATTAAATAGTTAAGAACTATTTAATAGCTAAAATAGTTAAAATAATTACAAATTTACCTGTAAAATAAATCCTAACCTAAGTTACAATTAAACCTAACACTACACTATCAATAAATAAATGAAATACAATTCCTACAAATAACTACAATGAAATAAACTAACTAAAGTACAAAAAATAAAAAAGAACTAAGTTACAAAAAATAAAAAAATATTTACAAACATAAGAAAAATATTACAACAATTTTAAACTAATTACACCTACTCTAAGCCCCCTAATAAAATAACAAAGCCCCCCAAAATAAAAAAATGCCCTACCCTATTCTAAATTACTAAAGTTCAAAGCTCTTTTACCTTACCAGCCCTGAACAGGGCCCTTTGCGGGGCATGCCCCAAGAAGTTCAGCTCTTTTGCCTGTAAAAAAAAACATACAATACCCCCCCCCCCAACATTACAACCCACCACCCACATAACCCTAATCTAACCCAAACCCCCCTTAAATAAACCTAACACTAAGCCCCTGAAGATCTTCCTACCTTATTTTCACCATACCAGGTTCACCGATCGATCCAGAAGAGCTCCTCCGATGTCCTGATCCAAGCCCAAGCGGGGGGCTGAAGAGGTCCATGATCCAGCTGAAGTCTTCATCCAAGCGGGAGCTGAAGAGGTCCATGATCCGGATGAAGTCTTCTATCAACGGCATCTTCAATCTTCTTTCTTCGGGAGCCATCATCTTACATCCGACGTGGAACATCCTCTTCTCCCGACGCCTACTAGCCGAATGACGGTTCCTTTAAATGACGTCATCCAAGATGGCGTCCCTCGAATTCCGATTAGCTGATAGGATTCTATCAGCCAATTGGAATTAAGGTAGGAATATTCTGATTGGCTGATGGAATCAGCCAATCAGAATCAAGTTCAATCCGATTGGCTGATCCAATCAGCCAATCAGATTGAGCTTGCATTCTATTGGCTGATCGGAACAGCCAATAGAATGCGAGCTCAATCTGATTGGCTGATTCCATCAGCCAATCAGAATATTCCTACCTTAATTCCGATTGGCTGATAGAATCCTATCAGCCAATCGGAATTCGAGGGAGGCCATCTTGGATGACGTCATTTAAAGGAACCGTCATTCGTCGTTCAGTCGTCGGCCAGGATGGATGTTCCGCGTCGGAGGTCTTCAGGATGCTGCCGCTCCGCTTCGGATGGATGACGATAGAAGATGCCTCTTGGATGAAGACTTCAATCGGATGGAAGACCTCTTCTGCCCCGCTTGGATGAAGACTTCTACCGGATGGAGGACCTCTTCAGCTCCCGCTTGGATGAAGACTTCAGCCGGATCATGGACCTCTTCAGCCCCCCGCTTGGGCTTGGATCAGGACATCGGAGGAGCTCTTCTGGATCGATCGGTGAACCTGGTATGGTGAAGATAAGGTAGGAAGATCTTCAGGGGCTTAGTGTTAGGTTTATTTAAGGGAGGTTTGGGTTAGATTAGGGGTATGTGGGTGGTGGGTTGTAATGTTGGGGGGGTATTGTATGTTTTTTTTTACAGGCAAAAGAGCTGAACTTCTTGGGGCATGCCCCGCAAAGGGCCCTGTTCAGGGCTGGTAAGGTAAAAGAGCTTTGAACTTTAGTAATTTAGAATAGGGTAGGGCATTTTTTTATTTTGGGGGGCTTTGTTATTTTATTAGGGGGCTTAGAGTAGGTGTAATTAGTTTAAAATTGTTGTAATATTTTTCTTATGTTTGTAAATATTTTTTTATTTTTTGTAACTTAGTTCTTTTTTTTTTTGTACTTTAGTTAGTTTATTTCATTGTAGTTATTTGTAGGAATTGTATTTAATTTATTTATTGATAGTGTAGTGTTAGGTTTAATTGTAGGTAATTGTAGGTATTTTATTTAATTAATTTATTGATAGTGTAGTGTTAGGTTTAATTGTAGGTAATTGTAGGTATTTTATTTAATTTATTGATAGTGTAGTGTTAGGTTTAATTGTAACTTAGGTTAGGATTTATTTTACAGGTAATTTTGTAATTATTTTAACTAGGTAGCTATTAAATAGTTCTTAACTATTTAATAGCTATTGTACCTGGTTAAAATAAATACAAAGTTACCTGTAAAATAAATATAAATCCTAAAATAGCTATAATA
The DNA here is from genome assembly GCF_027579735.1 of Bombina bombina. NCBI lineage: Eukaryota > Metazoa > Chordata > Amphibia > Anura > Bombinatoridae > Bombina > Bombina bombina. The sequence goes on along the minus strand of NC_069502.1, from coordinate 295,622,882 downwards.
TAATTATAATTTATATTGTAGCTATATTAGGATTTATTTTACAGGTAAGTATTTAGCTTTAAATAGGAATAATTTATTTAATAAGAGTTAATTAATTTCGTTAGATTTAAATTATATTTAAGTTAGGGGGGTGTTAGTGTTAGGGTTAGACTTAGCTTTAGGGGTTAATGCATTTATTAGAATAGCGGTGTGCTCCGGTCGGCAGATTAGGGGTTAATGTTTGAAGTTAGGTGTCGGCGATGTTAGGGAGGGCAGATTAGGGGTTAATACTATTTATTATAGGGTTAGTGAGGCGGATAAGGGGTTAATAACTTTATTATAATAGCGGTGCGGTCCGGTCGGCAGATTAGGGGTTAATAAGTGTAGGCAGGTGGAGGCGACGTTGAGGGTGGCAGATTAGGGGTTAATAAATATAATATAGGGGTCGGCGGTGTTAGGGGCAGCAGATTAGGGGTACATAGCTATAATGTAGGTGGCGGCGCTTTGCGGTCGGCAGATTAGGGGTTAATTAATGTAGGTAGCTGGCAGCTACGTTGTGGGGGGCAGGTTAGGGGTTAATAAATATAATACAGGGGTCGGCGGTGTTAGGGGAAGCAGATTAGGGGTACATAAGTATAACGTAGGTGGCGGTCGGCAGATTTGGGGTTAAAAAAATTTAATTGAGTGGCGGCAATGTGGGGGGACCTCGGTTTAGGGGTACATAGGTAGTTTATGGGTGTTAGTGTACTTTAGAGCACAGTAGTTAAGAGCTTTATGAACCGGCGTAAGCCCAGAAAGCTCTTAACTCCTGACTTTTTTCTGCGGCTGGAGTTTTGTCGTTAGAATTCTAACGCTCACTTCAGACACGACTCTAAATACCGGAGTTAGAAAGATCCCATTGAAAAGATAGGATACGCAAATGACGTAAGGGGATCTGCGGTATGGAAAAGTCGCGGCTGAAAAGTGAGCGTTAGACCCTTTTTTGAGTGACTGCAAATACCGGCGGTAGCCTAAAACCAGCGTTAGGAGCCTCTAACGCTGGTTTTCACGGCTACCGCCAAACTCCAAATCTAGGCCTATGAAAATCAAAAGAGCTACACAGTTCACTGCTTTTATGAAGACGTCATTTTAAAATGGTATTGTTTATGATGATTTCATCTATATGAGGGGGGTGCAGGGGGTCAATATGAGATGTTTACTAGTTTATAAGGCCCCTGATGTGACGTGGGCTATGGTTTACATTAACAGAATTTGTCACTATTGGGTGGTAAAGAGTATATAAAGGGGCATTGTATGACCGATTCATAATAAATGCTTCTTTTTGATTGTATCTCTGCTCTTTTTCTATCATTATCAGTGTAGCAAACACATTTTGTGCCTATTTCTAAACAATTTGAGATTTTAAAAAATTATTGTTGGAAAGCAATTTATTAGGAAGTTTAGCTACACTAATTGTATTGTATTTATTTTCTGCATAATATAAAGATCTGACTGAATCATGAAAGATAATTTTTAATGGGTTTCATGTCCCTTTAACCCTTTCAATACAGGGACTTCAGACAAAACTTGCACAAAATACCAGAGAATTTTTAGCATTTTTGCTATCACTCAATTTAAACAGAAATATAGCCTTGTTTTTTTATTTACCTATTAAAACTATTTATATTTTTTAAGTAGACAACCCAAGGTATTGATCTAGGCCCATTTTGGTATATTTCATGCCACCATTTCATCGCCAAATGCAATAAAAAAAAAAAAATGGTACATTTTTTACAAACTTTGCGTTTCTCACAGAAATTATTTACATACTGCTGGTGCAATCATAGCACAAATGGTTGTAAAAGCTTTGCCATTGCTTTTTGGTAATTCAAAGGCCGCTAATTGCAGCTGCGCACCACACTATTATTCCAGATAGTAAAGGGGTTAATTAGGTAGCTTAAAAGGTTAATTTTAGCTTTAGTGTAGAGATTAGCCTCCTACCTGAGACTTCTCAACCCCTAATCACTACCTGATCCCTCCCAAACAGCTATCTTCCCTCCCCCACCCCACACTGGTAACTGGCAGACAGTCTTCCAGTATGAAAATATAAGGCTTTTTTTTTTATTAAATATTTTTTTATTAATTTTTATATTTTCTGCAGTGTAGGATCCCCCCTTACCCCCCAAGCTCCCTGATCCTCACCAAACAGCTGTCTAAATCTCCCCCCACTAACTATTACCTGCCATCATATTTTGTGTAGCGTAGCGTTCCCCCCATCCCACCCGCGATCTTTAGTTAGGGTCGCCCACACCCAATCACCTTTTTTGTAGTGTAGCTGCCCCATCCCTCCCTGTCCCTTTATTTTTTTTTTTTTCTGTAGCGTAGGGCCCTCCCACTTCCTCCGCCTCCCCTGCTGGGCTGCCCACCCACCTCCCACCGGCACCAACAGAAGATGATTACAGACAGTGACACACACTGTGTAACCGTCTGTAATGATCAGGCAACTGCACCGATCGAGCTCCGGCTCCATATGCAGCAGATGCCTGAAGCTTTAGGAGCTCCAGCTCTCGGCTGTAACTTAACACCCGAGAGTGCTGGCGCTTCCTGAAGCGAAGATGTATATATACGTCTTGCAGTGTGATAGGCAAAGTACTGCAAGGCGTATATATACGTCCTTTTGGGTGAAGGGGTTAAAGAGACATGAAACCCAACATTTTTATTTTATGATTCGTATACAATTTTAAACGATTTTCCAATATACTACTAGTATCAAACGTAATTCATTCTCTTGGTATCCTTTGTTGAAGAAGCATCAACACACTACTTCGAGCTAGCTGAACACATAAGGTGAGCCAATGACAAGATGCATATATGGTCAAATACTAGCTCCCAGTAGTGCATTGCTTCTCCTGATCCTACCTAGATTTGCCCTTCAACAAAGTATACCAAGAGAAAGAATAAAATTAGATAATAGAAGTAAACTGGAAAGATGATTACAATTACATGCTCTGTCTGAATTATGAAGTTTAATATTGACTTTACTGTCCCTTTAAATGTTATCACTTGCTAATGTGCATTTATAAACATGGAAGGTGTAAAGGGGTATTGCTACAATGCATATGAAACTACACAATAATGTTAATTAAAAGATTTATTGCAGGAAAAATGTTAAGTTACAGGGACAGTAAACACCTTAAAATAATAAACGTTGTTGTCTTGATCAAGAATAACATATCAATCAAGTTTTAACATTTTGTTTGCTGCAAGTTTCTCAATAGCCAAACTCCACCCACCAACTGCCTCATTTGGATGAGCCTATCTGGGATTGAGTCTGCAGCTGACAAGGCTAGCCATAGTCAAATTGTTAGTATTAAAGGGATATGAAACCCAACATTTTTCTTTTCATGAATCAGATACTTTCTACTTTCTAATTTACTTTGATGATCAATTTTTCTTCTTTCTCTTGGTATCTTTTGTTGAAAAGTGGGGATGTATGCTTAGGAGCCGGCCCATTTCTGGAGTTTTATATGGCAGCAGTTTTGCAAGAATGTTTTTCATTTGCAAGAGCACTAGATGGCAGCACTATTTTCTGTCATGTAGTGCTCCAGATGCCTACCTAGGTATCTCTTCAATGCAGATTATAATGGGAAGAAAGCAAATTTGATATTAGAAGTAAATTGGAAACTTTTTTAAATGGTATGATATGTTTAAATCACAAAATAAATGTTTTGGGTTTCATATCCCTTTAAAGGGACAGTCTACACCAGAATTTTTATTGTTTTAAAAGATAGATAATCCCTTTATCACCCATTCCCCAGTTTTGCATAACCAACACAGTTATATTAATATACTTTTAACCTCTGTGATTATCTTGTATCTAAGCCTCTGCAAACTGCCCCTTTATTTCAGTTCTTTTGACAGACTTGCAGTTTAGCCAATCAGTGCCTGCTCCGGGCTCCCAGATAACTTCACGTGCACAAGCACAGTGTTATCTATATGAAATACGTGAACTAACACCCTCTAGTGGTGAAAAACTGTTAAAATGCAATCTGAAAAGAGGTGGCCTTCAAGGTCTAAGAAATTAGCATATGAACCTCCTAGGTTAAGCTTTCAACTAAGAATACCAAGAGAACAAAGCAAAATTGGTGATAAAAGTAAATTGGAAAATTGTTTAAAATGACATGCTCTATCTGAATCATGAAAGTTTATTTTGGCCTAGACTGTCCCTTTAAGTACATTGTTTTGCAGTTCATATTTGTTAAAGCCAATTAAGGAAACATACATAGCTCAGTTCTGAGAATTAGAAAAGCTGTGGTTTTCAGTGCTAAATCACATGAAAATGGGGTAAAATAAATAATGAAAGTATATTGCAAAGTTTTTTTTGCTATGCATAATTAAACATTTTATATTAAAATCTCAAAGTGTTCACAGTCCCTTTAAAACTGTTTATTTAAGCTTTGAAAGTAACAGGAAGTTTACAACTGCTTGATAGGGTAGAAACTCACTAGCTGATAAAGAAAACACACATACATTTTTCATAACAATACATAAATGGTATAGATTTTAAAATATCTTCTTGTAAATGTAACAAAGAAAAATAATGTCCCTTTAACATGAAACCTTAAGACAAGTAAATAACCAAATAGGAGCTGGTGTCAAATATAGATGAATATTGCTCAGTTTGTTGTATAAATGTAAAAATGCTTGTGCTGTTTCTTCTGTATTGGTGTTTTTTTTTTTTTGTTTTTTTTTTAATTATTTTATTTCCAACAAAAGAAAAGAAAACACACAAAACATGAAAAAAGAGTACAATAATACAGGTGTGTTACCTTTTGCGCCACGCAGGGCCCCATTACCTATAATTAACTTAAATATAGACTATACAGTCTTTGCTTGTGGATACTAACTCATAAATGTTGGAGTTTTTCCTATTAATTTTCTAGAACACCGAACCAGACAAAACAAAAACAACAAAAAAAAAAAAGGAGGGAAGAAACTCGCTCTCTCTCTCCCCTACCCATCCCTCTAGTTCCCCATAGTATTGAAGTGTCCGCCTCCTCACTGAATCAAGTCTATCCCATATCCACCCTGTCCTCCAACCAAATACTTGGAAGGTGGCCTGCTAGGACTTGAGATTGAATATAAATGCAGTTTTTCCATGGCCTGACCAACGTCTTTTGAGTCTCCACTGGAAAAGAAGTAATAAACAATTTCCAGTGTTTAATAAAGATAGCAATCTGAGTATCTGTAGGATTCTGTAAATTATATTGTTCAAATATAAGTTGAGAAGTCAACTCACTCTTCAAAGATTTTATGTTTGGGGCAGACTTGGCCTTCCATGTTTTTAGGATTAAATTACGTCCGACCAATATAATCTGGTTAATCATTTTATAGTTTCTAGGCGTATAATGAGATTTCACCAAAAAAAATATTTCTAATGGTGAAATCTCATATTGTATTTTAAGCGTAGCTTTCATCCAATATATTATCTTAGCCCAAAATTGAGCTATCTTGGGACATGACCAGAAACAGTGCAGCATGCCCACCTTAGCTGCACTACATCTGGAACAGGTGATCGTTGAATTGTACCATTTAGATAGCTTTGCCGGCGTTAAATACACTTTTAAGGCTACTTTAATCTGCGTTTCTCGCCAAGTGGTCAGCACCCAGCTTTTCTGAATTACCGTAAAGGCGTTCTTTACCGTCTCAGCATCAATTTGTGGGAAAGATTTATCCCATAAAGATACTATGTACTCTATTTGGATTGAGGAAGGCTCAAGCATGAGAAGGGAATAAAACGGGGCAATAGAATAATCCCCTTTTTGGAAATTATTAATACTACTTTGTGCCTCACCAAGTGACCAATCTATCCCGTAATAATTTATCTTTAGTTCCTGAATGAAATGTCTTAACTGTAAGTAAGCATAAAACTCTTTATTCGATAATCCAAACATATTGCTCAATTCCCTGAAAGTAAGTATCTCTAGATCCGAATTAAGAAATTGTATCACATAACCGAGCACTCTACCTGCCCAGTCTCTAAAAACCTGATCTGTGATACCTGGAGAAAAATTGGGATTCCCTGTAATCGGTAAATATTTGGATACATAGGGTGAAGCACCCAGATCCACACAATACTTTTGCCAGGCAGTTATTATGTTTTTAAAAGTTTCCATCATAAAAATTTGTGTTGGCAATGCGGTAATTGGGCAATGCAATATCGCATCTAAACGTACGGGAGCGATCAATGCTGTTTCCCAGCTTACTGGGGATACCTGTTCTAGTCCTGTCAACCAATCCACTGCTACCTTAACCCGAGCCGCCTGGCTATAAAATAATATATTCGGCAATGATAAGCCGGCAGCTTCTACCTTGTTCATCAAGAGAGCTACAGAAATCCGAACTCTAGAGCCCTGCCATAGAAATTTGGCACATGCCTTATTATAACTTATTATATCCTTTTTATGGATAGGTAGCGGTATATTTTGAATGAAATAGAATATTTTGGGAAATAAAATAGTTTTTAAAAGCGTGGCCCTAGCTGATAGGGAAATAGGCAGTTTTATCCAGTCTTCCAATTTTTTTTTACATTCTGAAAAACATTTATTGTAATTCAGATTATACCACTCTGAAGGATTTGAATTTAGAGTGAGCCCTAAGTATGTTATCTGCTCTGTTTCTTTGAAAGGATGTTTGATAATATGATCTTTTTTATTTATCCATAACAGTTCCGATTTGGACCAGTTAATTCTAAAACCCGATATACTGCCAAAGCTGTTAACCAGTTCCAAAAGGAGCGGGAGATCCTTTTTAATATTACTTAAACACAATAAGATATCGTCCGCATACATCAATAATACTAATTTTTGTGCCCCTATTCGAATCCCTTCTAAACGTTGACGAAGTATGATTGCAAGAGGCTCCAATGAGATGTTAAACAGGAGAGGAGATAGGGGACATCCTTGACGGGTGCCCCTGTGTAGTATTACCGGTTGGGAAAGTTCGCCATTGATAAGCAAAGCTGAATTTGGGGCAGAATAAATAATGCGAACTACTTCCTGGATATGCCCCCTCATACCAAATTGCTCTAAAGAATGAAACAGATGTTTCCAAGAAACCCGGTTGAACGCCTTCTCCGCGTCGACAGTCAGCAGAGCCAGGTCTAACTTCACTCTGTATTTATCCGTTCTGAACTTGTTCCAAAAATAATCAATTAGAGTCAAGACCTTACGGGGGTTTTTGGCCGGATTCCTCCCTGCCATGAACCCGGCTTGATTCTCATGTATTATTAACCCGAGATGGGGTTTTAGTCTTTTTGCCAAAATCGATGTAAGCAGTTTGTAGTCCGCGTTGAGAACTGATATAGGTCTATATGACCCAGGTAACTCTGGGTCCTTATTTTTTTTGGGTATTAGAGATATTACTGCCGCCGCAAAATAGGGAGAGCATTTATTATGCTCAATAAAATAGTAATTAAATAAATTCACCAATGTTGGGGCAATTTGTGTCTGTAAAATCCTATAAAGTTCCAATGGTAGACAATCAGGACCAGCTGCTTTATTAGTTTTGGCAGCTGCAATAGCCTCTATGATCTCATCAACCGTAATTGGAGCATTAATTTCTGCCAAACTCTCCTGAGGTATTTTAGGAGTCTTAATTTTGTCCCAAAAATCTCCTATGGTCATACCTTGCTCTTCCGAGCTGTATAGCTCGGTAAAAAATTCATAAAATACTCTAGATATATCTGTATTGCAGGTAAATCTCTTGGAGTCTTTTCTAATAGAGGTTATCTTACCGCTACCTCTAGTTTTTAATCAGCCTTGCCACGAAGCTAGCAGACCTACCCGCTTGACCACAGTAAAGGGCTTTTTGTCTTTGTATATCTGCCCTGGTCTTCTGTTTAATGAAGACATCTCGCGAAGATTTAGCTGCTATATATCTCCTCCAGTGCTCGCAAGAGCGCAGACCTAAATAAGTTTTATACGCGTTTTTTACCTGACGTAACAACTGAATTTCCTGTTGCCTGGATTTCCTTTTCGACTTACACAGATATGCCTTTACCTTACCACGTAAGACAGCCTTTGCTGCTTCCCAGAAGACCTCAGGTCTGTTAACATAATCTCGGTTGAAACCAACATATTCTTGCCACTGGTTAATCAGCCAGTTATTAAATTGGACGTTATTCATCAAATATCTTGGAAAGAAAATTGACTGAGTCCCTGGTCTGTCTGTCCGCGATAATTTGCATTCTAACGTTATTACAGCATGGTCTGAGATCACTATATCTCCAATCTCGGCTTCCCAATCAAGGCCGATCAAGGACTCCGCAATCAAAAAAAAATCTATCCTGGAAAATGCCTGCTGACCTTTGGACATACACGTATAGGCTCTAGAATCGGGATTCTGCAGTCGCCAGATGTCAATTAGGCCCAGTTGTGAGCATATTTTTTGAAAGATACGAGTCTTCCTATCCCTCAAGGGGCAACCTATTTTTTTAACTCTGTCTAGAGAGGGGTCTGCTATTAAATTAAGGTCCCCTGCAATAATAATATTCTGTCCAACATATTTTTGTAGATATAACACCAAGTTGTCCCAAAATTCTCTATCTATAATATTAGGACCGTAAATATTGCATAATACGTATCGAGCCTTATTACATGATATTTCCAAAATAACGAATCTACCCTCCGGATCTATAAAAGAGGAGTCAATCTCATAATCTAGATTTTTCTTAAATAGAATTGCCACTCCCCTCTTACGTGTATTAAAGGGGGCCGCAACTACTTCACCCACCCACTTGGTTTGTAATTTCAAAACTTCAGATGCCTTTAAATGAATCTCTTGTAAGAACACAATATCTGATTGTGTTTTAGCCAAATGTTTGATTATTGCTTTGCGTTTTATTGGGGAGTTTATACCTCCTACATTCCAGGAGGCCAGTTTAAAAGATGTTAACATAGTTAATCAAAGGAGAAAAAAAAGCCCCCAAAAGTACCAGGGAAAGAGGGGAGAGCAGGGAGGGAGGGAGAGGAAAGGGAGAGCGAGAAGAACAACAAAAAAAAAAAAAAAAAAAAAACAACAATACCCAGATACAAATTTATAAAACAAAGTATATTAAAATAACAACCTTCTACATAATTCCGTGTTTCTCTAAGCATCAGCACACCAATGAAACTAACTTTAATGAACATCCCGCATAAGTCTTCCCTTACACGTAAGGTGTTATAAATAACTGTAAAAAAAAAAACCAAAAAGAATCCTTCTCTTTCCTAATCATTGGATCCCTAGTTCTTTACATAGCGCGGTTGCTTCCTTGCTGTTATTTGCTGTATAAGAAATACCTGCCTTGGTAATTAATAGTCTAGCCGGATAAACCAGCCTAACATTGCAATCTGCTTCTAAGAATCTAGAAAAAAAAGGGGACATTGTTTTTCTTTTAGCGCTAGTCTCTGCTGAAAAATCTTGAAAAATCAAAATTTTGTTATTGTCAATGTGTAATGGGGTCATTTTTCTATAGTGTTTCAAAAATAAAAGTTTGTCCTGATAATTCACAAATTTAAAAATAATCGGTCTGGCTTTAGATTGAGTGTTACTATCTCTAAGCGGACCTAATCTATGTGCTCTCTCGATCAGGAAAGGTGAAGTCGGCGGGGGGATCATCAGCGCCTGCGGGAGGGAGACAGAGACAAAGTGTATCAAGTCTTGATATTGCACTGATTCCGGGAGGCCAATAATGCGTAAGTTATTGCGCCTTGACCTATCCTCGAGGTCTTCTAGGCGCGCTTGCAATTGTAAAATCATTTTCCCTTGATCTGTGATATCTGAGCCTTGAACATCCACTCTGTCCTCCACTTCCGAGACCCTGGTCTCTACCTCCGTAAGTCTCACCGTGAACTGCCTAATTTCTTCTTTTAAACTATGGATCTCAGTCTTAATTTCAGTTTTAATCAGATCCAATTGTGGGGTCATCAATTTGGCTACTTCAGTAGCGAATTCCGTCATGTCATTAGCACCAGAATAAATTGCTCCTCGTTCTTGTGAGGTGTCTAATAGGTTATCTGAGTTTTTCGTGGTGCTACGCTTATCTTTTGGTTTGGGTGGCATTTTCGGTGAAGAACCTTTGTGGTTCGTGAGAAATCTATCCATTCACTGTGTTAATGTGTATTTATGAAGTGTAATTGTGACTTGGTGGCAATTAAGCCACTTAATATTAAGTAAGAGAGCTTGTGTTACAAGCTCTGAAAGTGAGAAAAAAAAGGGGTGAAAGAAAAAAAAAAAAACCCCTTCAAAGAAAAATCTACTTTTTAAGTCTTGTTCAGACTATAAACTAAAAACCACCCTTCAAACTACAGCTTAACTTTATATAACAGTAGTCCCCTTAATAAGGCAAATCCTCAGTACTACTAGAGTGTTATCTTCTACATCTCTCGGTTTAATCTAAGGATCTTGTTTAATCTACGGATCTTGCTGCTTTGTTATTTCTTATCCAACATTAGGTGGAACCCGCCTTACTAAAACTCTTAGCAGATGAGGTAAGTATTAGGCTGTCCCTGTGTTATTCCCCCTTCGATATTCCCCTTCTCGCCCTTGACCTGTTTGAGATCCCTTCCCTTCTTCTTCCCTTTCTACCTATTTCTTACTATATAGTTTGTTGATCTTCCATATATATATAAAGTTACTCATTGAGCTTCTCCCTTTATTCCTAATCTTAACCATTTAATTAATCTCAGAGCACTCAGTTGTCCGTCCCCCCCCCCCCCTTCAAGTATTGCCTAGAGGATGCTGTAAGGGGACAGGCAAATATGTAAAGCAGAGAACTAAATTTAAAGTTCGAGTGCACAGATAGTATTAAGCACATGTTTCACATAAACTAAACATGCAGAATACATTAGACAGTATATAACGCAAAAGTATCTTTAAACAGATCTATGTAGCCCATCAATTTTAGCTTAGACCATACATTCTGCTGTCTATTTAGCCATGTCTGCTCTGATGAACATCAACAAACGACACCCAGCTTATTATATGTGATTCATGAGAGTCCCGTCTTTTCAGTATGCGAAATCACAGACCAAGTCCTCTCTAGCGGTTTTCAAAAGTCCTGCTATATTGTAACAGATTATGCAGAGAGTCTAATAAGCCTGAATAACCCTAACTGCATAGGGAAAACAAAAAGCAACAGAACCTGCTCTCTTGTCCTGTCCTTCGTGCTGTCAGACTTATGCACTTGTCAAGCCGATATCCTGAGAGAGAGCTGAATGGCTTGTCTTACCCACTCTGTGCCGTCAGCCAGTTAAGGATCCATAGCAGTCACACTGCACTCCGCTCTGCAGTACTGTCACCCCTTAGAAGCTATGCCCAACTCTGTCGTCAGGCAGCAATGGTAATCTTGTGAAGATCCGGAACCTTGTAAGCCAGCCTGCAATGCTGCCCTCTATTGCTGTTAAGGTTGTTCAAATCTGAACGCTGTGCCGGGAATCCTCCACGCTGCACTCGCACTGAGAGCTCAATGGAACCGCTACCAGGATCGGAGGTGTGTACACGCAGACTGCAAAGCTCCGCCTCTAGGGTATCTCACAGCCTAGGACAGGTAAAATTTTCGACTTGGCAGAGTGGGATTTACAAGCCAAAAATGTTATGATACGTTAGATAGCCTTATCTCTCAGGAAGCCATCCGCCTTATAGTACTTGAGTCTGCAAGAAAGTTCTTTTGAGACGGGGCCCGCTGTAGGTGTAGCGGCAATAGCTGATTCCCGAATTGCTTCCACCTATAACAGTTCAACCAAGTGTCAGCTTTACCAGGACATCGTCTCCCATTACGACCAGCTCATACGGCAGCCGATGGTTAGTACAGCCGTTACAGCTTATCCAGGTGCTCTTAGCGAAAGAGCTTATTCAGCCTCACGAAGACTTCCTAGTCGTGGTCCAAGGACCCACAGCCGGTCCTAGCGAGACATCCTAGGACAAGGCTTACTACGAGTGGCTGGAGAATGGTAAAATTCCCTTTGACGAGAAGACCAGAGCTGGTGGTAGCTACCTGCACGCTACCTGCATGCTACCTGCCTGCCCCGCCCCCAGCCGGAAGTCCTAGTACACTGTATTGGTGTTAAGGCACCACATGAACTCATTTCCTCACTAGCCAGCAGATTATAGTTTATAAGAAAAAACAATTCAATGAATAGCTAATCAGATATCACATCATTGTTGTATCCTGTATGTCTCCAGGAAAAAGCATTTTGAACCTTTATGTAACATTCGGCATCACTGACAGCTGGAAGGTAGAAGAAACCAAATGCTTTGTGATATATATGATAAACAGCTGGATAAGTAAATAGGTAGATAGATAGATAGATAGATAGATAGATAGATAGATAGATAACCACAGTGTACTTAAAGGTACAGTAAACCATAGTGCAGAATTATGTAACATAAATTCCTACTTTTACTGTCCCTTTAACATCATATGGCAGTGTTCCTTTTTTCTGTATTTAAGCAATAAATACACAATTTTTTGAGGGACTTTATAAAGCTAAATTATACCAAATGCTGTAGGAAGTGATGGACTTGTCCTTAGGACATTTCTACAGCTAGAATGTCACCTTGCCCTATTTCAAAACAATCTTCCAGTGAGAGGGTTCAGCAAATCTTCCTCTGGGGACAAAATGAAAGGACCATTGTTTATATATATCAGCAATTCAGCAAGATCTGGATACAATATGAATGTTTAAGCGTTTAAAATAGATTTATCTGTTTTGCCAAATTCCTGTTTATTACAAAAATCTGTCATTCAGATTGCAGGAATACATCACTTGAAAACCCTCTTAAGTATGTGTATCTTCTTTATTGTGGGCGTTCAGTCTGCTGATATACCAGCACGTGAGAACTGAGTCTGGCAATCACTGTATAGCGTTTCTCTATATTTATGGAATCTAAAGCATATTCTGCTATGGGGAGAGGCATTGCAGCTTCTCTGGTGAATGTAGAAAAATCACAATTTGCTGAAAACAGGCAAAATAAATGATAAGCATAATTATTATTATTGTTATTATTAGTATCATTATTGAATGTTAAATGTTGATAGATTCTTTTTTACCATCCTATATTTCAGCTCTACTATCACTTAAAGGAACAGTCTACTTGATTTTTTTTTTTGTTTAAAAAGGTAGACAACGCCTTTACTACCCATTCCCCAGCTTTTTATAAACAACAATGTTATATTGATACAATTTGTAACCTGTAAGTTTGCCTGTTTCTAAGTCCCTACAGGCCACTCCTTATCTCAGTCCTTTTTATTAACAGCCAGGCAGTGCTAGTTGATGTGTGCCATATAAATGGTGAATGATAATGGTTATATAAGAACCAGCACTAATTGCCTAAAATGCAAGATTGTAAAAAGCACTGAGATAAGGGCCAGTCTGCATGGAACTTGGATACAGGTAATCACAGAGGTAAAAAGTATATTAATATAACAGTGTTGGTTATACAAAACTGGGGAATGGGTGATAAATGTATTATCTATCTTTTTAAACAATAACTATTTATAAGTAGACTGACACTTTAAGTAACCTCTCTTTAACATTTGTTTAACTTCTTAAAAGGCACATTTAAAATTATTAAGAACTGCAATTTATTTAACCATTGCAACACCAAAACACTTAAAAACAAATCAAAGTGGAAACTTTGGGCCAGATTCCAAATGGAGCACTAAATATCTCTTTCATATTGCTCCACTGTGTAATGCAAGCGCACGCTAATGAGAGCATACTTCCATAGGCTTCAATAGTAGCCTAGTTGTGATGCCGTCAGAGACAGCATTAGAACCTAAGTGCAGCGAAGGGGGTAAGTATTGCAGCGATTGCAGCATTTGTAAATATATATGTATATTCTTATATATACATATATATTTGTGTTAATATGTTTACATAGTAACACATAAATATACTGTATATGTATATACAATTGTAATCAAAATTATTTACCCCCCCCCCCCCCCCCCCATTGCAAATCAGGTTTATTTTAAAAAATTACAGAATTTCAGGGGGCAGCAGAGCTTGGCCATGCAGGAAGATGGCCGCAGAATAAGATAGCTCCGATGCTAGAAGACCTGCAGGATTACAGAATGAGCATGCAGTATAAAAAGTTTTACAGCTTAAAGGGACAGTCTACACCAGATTTTTTATTGTTTTAAAAGATAGACAATCCCTTTATAATTACCCATTTCCCAGTTTTGCATAACTAACACAGTTATAATAATATACGTTTAACCTCTGTGATTATCTTGTATCTAAGCCTCTGCAAACTGCCCCTTTTTTCAGTTCTTTTGACAGACTTGCAGTCTAGCCAATCAGTGCCTGCTCCCAGATAACTTCTCATGCACGAGCACAGTGTTATCTATATGAAATACGTGAACTTACACCCTCTAGTGGTGAAAAACTATTAAAATGCAATCTGAAAGAGGTGGGCTTCAAGGTCTAAGAAATTAGCATATGATCCTCCTAGGTTAAGCTTTCAACTAAGAATACCCAGAGAACAAAGCAGAATTGGAAAATTGTTTAAAATGACATGCTCTATCTGAATCATGAAAGTTTATTTTGGCCTAGACTGTCCCTTTAAACTTGTAAAGAGGTATGCGCTATAATAGGGAACACATGGCCATGATCTGCATCTACCTACAGACAACTGCGATTGCTGGGATCTGCCATTTTTAAGGCCTGATCAGATGCCGACACTGCTATTACCCGTGCTATACCCGCTCCTGATTGGTGAGACAACGGGGCTTGCCCTCGCACTATACGGGTGCCTTGCATAGAGCACCATATCCTCCTCGGCCAGCCCTCACTCACTACCTGTATACGCACCGACTAGTGCGCTCAACCGGAAGGCTTAAGGAGGAGATCACATCGGCAACTGGGGATTCCCAGGGACACCCGTTATATAACGGACACACGTGGCAGAGGCTATACTTTAAGCAGGAGCCTGCATTGAGCCACAACGGAACACTGGAAGGAGGTAAAGCACTGACTCTTGAGTCATAGTTTGGGCACACTTAACGTCAGGCAGTCCCTAACGCACACATATTATCACAAGGCAACCATCAGGGCCTTTGCTTCAAAAGCCTCACCTAAAATTACAGGAAATTATATACCTCACGGCCCACTAAGGTTAGCTTGGGACTTTGAAGGGACACTTTCAGTATATTGCTATAAGGAGATTCCCCCTAGATCCTACATTATTGAGGGCAAGAGAGCAGAGAGGTCTAGTAGACCCTGGAATTAGGCCTCACTTTAGCTATAACGGGCCCACCAATACAGATCACAAGTGACAGCGTGTTTGGGCTCTGATCTTCATGAGCTTAGATATGCCTTTGAAAAAGGTCACCAAAGTAGATAAAGTAAATAAGGCAGCTACTATGACCCATTATCTTAAAGGGCAGGACACAGCTGCAGAGAATAGCATGGATCAGATGGATAAGGACACTTTATCACGGACATCAGATCCCCAGCACCATCAGGACACTAACCTCACGAAGGAGGATTTAAAAACACTCTCCTCTAAAGAAGATATAAAGGAGGTTTAACCCCTTAAAGACCAGCGACGTACCCTGTATGTCACTGGCCTTTTTTTGGGACTTGATTGTTTTATAGCACAGTCTTGCCACCAGCGTTGAGACTGCTCTATTCCTCAAAGCCTGCTGGAGAGAGTGCATTAATAGCGTGTTCTTGCTACACTTGTGCTTTTATGTCCTGAAAAAACCCTTAATAACCAGTGACATACAGGGTACATTGTGGTCATTAAGGGGTTAAAAAGAAGTAAAGGGCCTTTTTGGTGAACTACGCAAAGATATTAACAAAGTCACTAAACGTGTAACCCCCTTAGAAGAGGCACATGGTACATTATGCAACGATGTTCAGGACATTAACAAACAAGTCAATCACCAGGATATTATGATATACAACTTAATGGAAAAAGTTGAGGACTTGGAAAACCGCAATAGGCGGAAACAACTTAAGAATATGGGGGTCCCGGAATCAATAGGCCCAGTGGCCCTTAATGGATACCTACAGGACCTTTCTCGCACCATTAAAGGAACAATAATTCCCCTGATGTTGTCTTGGAAAGGGCACATAGGGTGCTAAGGCCAAAACCCACAGGCAAAGCACAGGCAAAGCACCCCCAAGAGACATGATTACAAAAGTCCTCAATTTTGCTGAGAAAGAAGATATCATGCGTAATGCCAGGGCAAAAGCTCCACTCACGCATGCAGGAATTAACATCTCAATTTTTTCGGACATTAGTCCTACAACCCTACAAAAGCGTAGAGACCCTAAATTCATCACTGATTTCCTGCGAACAAAAGGTATTGCTTACAGATGGGGATTCCCTGTGAGCATTATAGTTGCTAAGAACGGCCAAGCGATCACCTTTCGCACCATGGATGACTTACCTAGCTTTTGTGAATCACTGGGGGTGGAGATATCCGACCCTACTCTTCAACCTGGCGGTGGAAATACCAACACGCACCCTGGCTCTTCGGAGCTCGAAACACAGCTAACTAAGTACACTTGAACCTATCACAAGCTGCTTGTGTTATTGACTAGAGACTTATGATAACATGTTTTGCTTGTCCTGAGAATCCGATATAGCAGATAAGTATAAATGTTTGATGTGTATAAGTACCTATAATGTTATGATTTTATATATTATTGTACTTCCATTTAGTTTCAATGTTGGGAGGTTTGCTGTCTGTGCCCGTTTAATCATCTTTCCCTAATTTGGACTGGACGTTGTCTGGCCCCTCTGTTGAATGATGAAAATCAATATGATTGGTTGTATGAGGGTAGAGCATGGATGTCAAGTAAACATAAGTGGATTAAGCTGTCCTCTTATAGTTATTAGTGTGCACCGTCTGTTGCTTAGGCTACGCTATAGGTTCCTCATATGTGCCGAGAAAGATCAGATTTGCAAGTAATGTCTGGAGGGTATAGAGGAAGCCTCCGCAATGCTGGTAGGGACGTTCACCCATGGTGAGAGTTGGGGAATACCGCAACTGTGTTACATGCATTGTCAGGGGAAATCTTACTTGGTGGGGGGACCTCCCTGTATCGTGTACTGATTATAGTATACATGGCAATAAGATAACTGATAGGGTATGTGGGGAATTGGTAGTTTGATTTTAGACTATAGTACCCAAGCTCCACTTCTTAACCCCTCCTCCTATAACAGATAAGTGGGCACCTCGGGCCTTGCCTTGTGACGGTGCTTTGTGGCAGATGTTTTTTATACCATTTTTTGGAAGGGGTTCCCCCTCTTCACAATTAGTATACTCCTCCCATAAATGCAACCCTTTATTGCAGATAGACTGTTTGCTCTAACAGATATTTCTCAGTTTGTTTGAATAACTTTTACAAACTCTGTAGGTCGTTAGCTCGACCCCTGTTTTTCTACTCTACTTCTTTATTGTTACTCCTCTAATCTTTATTACTCATCTTTTTCTTTTTTTCTGGCTATTGTTTCCCTTTTTTCGCTCTACCCCTTATTTTCTCCATTGCCTCCTCTCAGTGGGAAGAACAGGCGTTTTGGTAGATTACAATATACATCACCTAATAATTATACACTAGTGTCACTTTACTTTACAACCCCCCCCCCCTTTTTTTTTCTCTCCTCCACCTTTTCTCCCTCCCTTGGGCCCCACCTTTTCCACCTTACATCATTCTCAGTTATTGATATAAAATGACCTCTCAATTACGGAATATAAACTTTCTAACTCTAAATGTCAAAGGCCTTAACCAACCAGAGAAAAGATCTATTGCTCTCAGAGAGTTTGCCAGGCTCAAGGGGGATATTGTTTTGATAAAAGAAACCCACTTTAAAAAAGGGAAAGAACCTAGGTGGTCCCCACAGATATATACTACAATGTTCTTTTCTTCAGGCCCCCATAAGAAGTGTGGGGTGGGAATCCTTATTCACAAGAACATACAATTTCAACTATTACAGTTGGAGAGGGATCATGACGGTAGGCAGCTGACACTCATTGGTCTACTGTTTGGTAGGCCTATCACAATAGTTAACATTTATGCACCCAACACAGCGCAACACGCTTTTATCCATGGAATAACAAACACTGTTTTAGATTATAAAAAGGGCTCCCTCATTTTGGGGGGGGTCTTAATGTACCTCTAGATCCTGGCATGGACACCTCTGGGGGAACCTCGTCAATATCTAGAAAACATATCAAAAATATTAGCAATAATTTTGGGAGTTTAGCAGTCCATGATGTCTGGCGTACCCTATATCCCAAAGATAGGGACTACACCTTCTTTTCCCACCCCCATCAAACCTACGACTGACCCCTTGAGCCTCTCATATGTGCAATCGGTTGAGATTCTACCAATAACCTGATTGGACCATGCCCCGGTGCTTTGCACATTGGGGTGGCCTTGGACGCCAATGATGCCATTTCAGTGGCGGCTAGACGACTCACTCTTGAGTGATCCTCTATTTAAGACTGCGGTTGACAAATCCCTGACAGAATATTTTCAACCAAACTCTGGTGACGGACTTTCACATACTACGATATGGGAAGCGTACAAATGCGTTATAAGGGGTGACTTCATCAAACACAAAGCAGGTTTGCATAAGAGACTTTGAATGCAGTACCAACAATTATTAGATGAGGTCAGGACAGCAGAGCACCTTCATAAACAAGACCCAACCAATATTCCCCTTACTGATCAGTTGTTACAAAAGAGACTGGCTTTACAACAACACCTAAATCAAGAACAACACTGTAACACCTTCTCACTAAAACAACACTATTATAAGCATAGCAATAAGGCAGGGCGTCTTCAGGCCAGGGCGTTACGTCAAAAACAATTAAAAGCATACGTGCATTCCCTACACAACAAAGCGGGTTGTGCGTGTGTGGATAGTTTACAAATAGCAGACATATTTCAACATTATTGCTCCACCCTATATAATTTGCAGAAGGAACAGCACAAAAACCCTCCCTTGAACCATAGTTGTAGAGAGGCGGAGCTGAAATGCTATCTCTCCCTTCCGGACCTTCCCAGACTTGATGAAGCCGACTCCAATGCGCTGGGCGACCCATTTACAGTTATGGAAGTAGTAGACGCTATTAAAGATCTGCCTGTAGGCAAGAGCCCGGGACCGGATGGCTATGTTAATAAATACTACAAGATTTACATGCATATATTAGCTCCCCAACTTACTGACTTATTTAACTCACTACAAGACCACACAGGCTTTACTCAAACCATGTTGAAAGCTCATATCACAGTACTCCCCAAACCGGGGAAATCTCCCAATAAGCCAGAGAATTATAGGCCCATCTCACTTTTGAACTCAGATGTGAAAATATATGCGAAGGTATTAGCTAATAGTTTAAACCCCCTACTAAAACAACTAGTTTATACGACCAGGTGGGCTTCATCCCAGGGAGGGAGGCTAGGGATAATACCCTCAAATTAACCAAATTGATCTCATATTCCCGAAATAACCATATACCAATAGCAATCATTTCCACAGATGCCGAAAAGGCTTTTGATAGGGTGGATTGGGAGTTTCTCAGAGCCACCCTGTCATCCATGAACCTAGGGGATAAATTTATAGGAAAGATCTTCGCGCTATATTCATGCCCTACAGCAAGAGTTAAAGTAAATGGCTACCTATAAGATCCTTTTCAAATACGAAATGGCACGCATCAGGGTTGCCCCTTATCCCCATTATTATTTGCCCTCTCCATTTAAATTTTAGCACATAAGATCAGGCATAACCAACAGGTTTGGGGTGTCACAATGCATTATACAGAATACAAAGCGGCTCTTTATGCCGATGACATTTTGTGGACCTTGACCGACATCTCCATTCCCGCCCTGCTTGACGAATTTCGATCATATGGCAGGCACTCAAATTTCCACCTCAACCTCACCAAATCTGAAGAAGTCCTTAACGTGAATATTCCCCACGGTGAATTGGAAAAATTGTCTCTTATTGTTCTCTTAGGATCCAGCCCCAAAAACTTTAATATCTAGCGCCTAGATTTGGAATTTTGTCGGTAAAGATCTGTGGTGCTAACGAGCCCTTTTTTTCCAGCGCACTCTTAAGACAACGCTGGTATTACGAGATTTCTGAATGGCTGCATTAGCCTCACAAAAGTGAGCGTTGAGCCAAATTTAGATCCACTTCAACCCTCAATACTAGCGTTGCTTACGGTAGCGGTAAGCAGGAAAAATGTGCTTGTGAACGATTTCCCCAAAGGATGCAATGGGGCTGAGCTGGGTGAAAAAAAAACTAACACCTGTAAAAAAGCAGCGTTCAGCTCCTAACGCAGCCCCATTGTTTCTAAGTCTACACCTAACACCCTAACATAAACCCCGAGTCTAAACACCCCTAACCTTACACTTATTACCCCTCAATCTGCCGCCCCCGCTATCGCTGACACCTACATTATATTATTAACCCCTAATCTGCTGCTCCGTACACCGCCGCAACCTACATTATAGCTATGAACCCCTAATCTGCTGCCCCCTTACATCGCCGACACCTATATTATATTTATTAACCCCTAATCTGTCCCCCCCAACATCGCCGCCACCTACCTACACTTATTAACCCCTAATCTGCCCTCCCTAACATCACCGCCACCTACCTACAATTATTAACCCCTAATCTCCCATCCCCAACGTCGCCGCTACTATAATAAAGTTATTAACCCCTAAACCTAAGTCTAACCCTAACCCTAACAACCCCCTAAATTAAATATAATTTAAATAAAACAAACTAAAATTACTATCATTAAATAAATTAATCCTATTTAAAACTAAATACTTACCTATAAAATAAACCCTAATATAGCTACAATATAACTAATAGTTACATTGTAGCTATTTTAGGATTCATATTTATTTTACAGGCAACTTTGTATTTATTTTAACTAGGTACAATAGCTATTAAATAGTTATTAACTATTTAATAGCTACCTAGTTAAAATAATTACAAAATTACCTGTAAAATAAATCCTAACCTAAGTTACAAATACACCTAACACTACACTATCAATAAACTAATTAAATAAATGAACTACAAATACCTAAACTAAAATACAATTGAATAAACTAAACTATAATACAAAAAACCCCACTAAATTACAAAAAAATTAAAAAATCTTACAAGAATTTTAATCTAATTACAGCTAATCTAAGCCCCCTAATAAAATAAAAAAGCCCCCCAAAATAATAAAATTACCTACCCTAAACTAAATTACACAGTATTCAGCTCTTTTACCAGCCCTTAAAAGGCCTTTTTGCGGGGCATTGACCCAAAGTAATCAGCTCTTTTACCTGTAAAATAAAATACAATTCCCCCCAACATTACAACCGACCACCCACACACCCCTACTCTAAAAGTTATTAACCCCTAAACCTAAGTCTAACCGGCAGACATCTTCATCCAGACGGCATCTTCTATCTTCATCCTTCCGGAGCGGAGCCATCTTCTATCCAGCCGACGCGGAGCCATCCTCTTCTTCCGATGTCCTAAGGCAGAATGAAGGTTCCTTTAAATGACGTCATCCAAGATGGCATCCCTCGAATTCCGATTGGCTGATAGGATTCTATCAGCCAATCGGAATTAAGGTAGGAAAAATCTGATTGGTTGATTTAATCAGCCAGTCGGATTGAAGTTCAAGAGGTCCGGATTTCCTCTTCTGCCCAGATAGGATGAAGACTTCTGCTGGTCCGGATGTCCTCTTCTGTCCCATCGGTGGATGGCTGGCTGAAGACGGCTCAAGGTAGGTTGATCTTGAGGGGGTAGTGTTAGTTTTTTTTAAGGGTGGATGAGGTGGGTTTTACAGTAGGGGTGTGTGGGTGGTGGGTTGTAATGTTGGGGGAGATTGTATTTTATTTTACAGTTAAAAGAGCTAATTACTTTGGGGCAATGCCCCGCAAAAAGCCCTTTTAAGGGCTAATAAAAGAGCTGATTACTTTGTAATTTAGTTTAGAGTAGTGAGTTTTATTATTTTGGGGGGCTTTTTTATTTTATTAGGGGGCTTAGATTAGGTGTAATAAGATTAAAATTCTTGTAAGATTTTTTTATTTTTAGTAATTTAGTGTTTGGTTTTTTTTGTGCTATAGTTTAGTTTATTTAATTGTATTTTAGTTTAGATATTTGTTGTTAATTTATTTAATTAATTTATTGATAGTGTAGTGTTAGGTGTATTTGTAACTTAGGTTAGGATTTATTTTACAGGTAATTTTGTAATTATTTTAACTAGGTAGCTATTAAATAGTTAATAACTATTTAATAGCTATTGTACCTAGTTAAAGTAAATACAAAGTTGCCTGTAAAATAAATATTAATCCTAAAATAGCTACAATGTAACTATTAGTTATATTGTAGCTATATTAGGGTTTATTTTATAGGTAAGTATTTAGTTTTAAATAGGATTAATTTATTTAATGATAGTAATATTAGTTTGTTTTATTTAAATTATATTTAACTTAGGGGGGGTGTTAGGGTTATACTTAGGTTTAGGGGTTAATAACTTTATTATAGTAGCGGCGACGTTTGGGGCAGGAGATTAAGGGTTAATAATTGTAGGTTGGTGGCGGCGATGTTAGGGAGGGCAGATTAGGGGTTAATACAATTTATTATAGTGTTTGCGAGGCGGGAGTGCGGCGGTTTAGGGGTTAAAACATTTATTATAGTGGCGGCGATGTCCGGTCGGCAGATTAGGGGTTAATAAGTGTAGGTAGGTGACGGCGACGTTGGGGGGGGGCAGATTAGGGGTTATTAAATATAATGTAGGTGTCGGCGATGTTAGGGGCAGCAGATTAGGGGTTCATAGCTATAATGTAGGTGGCGGCGGTGTCCGGTCAGCAGATTAGGGGATAAATCATTTTATTATAGGGTTTGCGATGTGGAAGGGCCTTGGTTTAGGGGTTCATAGGTAGTTTATGGGTGTTAGTGTACTTTGTAGCACTGTATTTAAGAGCTTTATGTTCCGGCGTTAGCCCATAAAACTCTTAACTACTGACTTTTTTATGCGGTAGGAGTCTTGGAGGTAGAGGCTGTACCGCTCACTTCTTCCAAGACTCGTAATACCAGCGTTAGGGAAATCCCATTAAAAAGATAGGATACGCAATTGACGTAAGAGGATTTGTGGTAGCCTCGAGTTGCGGAAAAAAAGTGAGCGGTACACCTGTACCTGCCCAACTCGTAATACCAGCGGGCATTAAAAAGCAGCATTAGGACCCCTTAAGGCTGCTTTTTAAGGCTAACGCAGAACTCTAAATCTAGCCATAGGTATTTATCTCTTGGCCAACCCTGTGGATATTATTGAGGCTAATTACACTCTCATCCAAAACGAAATCGTAAACGATCTCTCTAGATGGAGCGGTAAGCCCTTTCCTGGTTCGGCAGGATACAAATACTAAAAATGAATGTTCTGCCCAGAATACTTATCTCCTTCAGACGATACCCCTACCATTGCCCTACCAATACCTTATTAAGTTGCAATCTAAATTAGAGACTTTTGTATGGAATAAACTTAGACCCAGAGTTCAAAAGAAAACTCTCTATCTGCCCAGGGAGAGAGGGGGACTGGGTGTCCCAGATCTAGTACGTTACAGAACGGCTACTCTACTGCAACGGATACCGGAATGGTGTTCCCAATCGGACCAAAAACAGTGGATCCGTTTGGACTCAGACATTCTGGGAATGGGAAACGTGGGCACCCTCGCATGGCTCACGCCACAGAATAGGCCTCCTTTGATTAAGCTATATCCACTTATAAGTGAATTACTCACTCAGTGGGATAAGGTATTGAACACTTCTACACATATTTCTTCTATTCCCTCCCCCCAACGCCTTTTAAAGGGAACCCTGAGATCCCTTTATATAGTAGCCTCCTCGCGGATAGGAGAGCAGTACATATTCGGGATAGAGGCGTTAGCTCTTTGATTAGAGAGGGAGCACTGATACCGCAGAATGAGCTAGTGGGAATGGAGGACTCAGTCTTTACCTCTTGGTTCACATATGCGCAGGTCACCCATTTTGTACACTCGCACACTAAGAAATCCCTATTGGCTAGGCGAATCACACCTTTTGAAAGCCTCTGTATGTTAGAATGCCCAGCAAGACACATGCTATCCAAAATATACAAACTATTGATTCCTCCTGACGTTATGCCTGCATATATATGATAAATGGCACTCTGACTTACACACAAATATAGCTCCAAAGGATTGGGAATCAATCTTCCTCATGCATAAAAAATCCTCAATCTCAGCCAACACCCAAGAAATGAATTTTAAATTTATCTCTCGAAGGTATCTGACCCACACCAAAATAAAACAAATATACAAAAAAACAGATGGGAGATGCTGAAGGGGCTGCAGAGAGGAGGCTGACCATCTGCACATCTGATGGAAATGTGACAGAATAGCTCCCTTCTGGAAAGAGGTCATTGCATTTGTTAAGCAGGCTTTTTTAATCACATTACCCTTGAGACCAGACATCTTACTCTTCCACTCTCTGCCCAAGGTCGAGGAGGTTTCACTTCAACTTCTCCTTATAATCTTTTTAAACAGTGCTAAAGCACTTGTCCCCCAGAGGTGGAAGTCGACATCGATCCCCACCCTAGATCTCTGGAAAGCCCAGGTTACACTCACCTTAAAACTAGACAGAAGCCACTATTGGGAGTCAGGTAGGGCCGTGACGCATGAGCTAATGTTGGCTAAATGGCAAGAGGCACTGAGGGGCGATAATGACACATAGAAACAGGTCTTTGACTTGGTTGGATTAGAGTTAGACTTCTGCTGAAACTACGATGTATATCTTCCCTTCCCTACCCCTTCCTCATACTCTACTTCCCTATCCCACTATTCCATTTTTTTTTATTATTTTTTTTCTCTCCTTAGTTGACACGTGTTGATTTGTAATTACCTACTTGATATGGCCCGAAAGACAGTACCCACTGAGTTATCTGTTTATTGTTATTGTTGATATTATTCTTTGAAATATGGTTTACTTTTGCTTTAGATAATACAGTTAAAAAAAAAGAAAATAATAGAGCGCTTCAATGGACTTATGATGTAATTTCTATGTACAGGATCAGAGGATAGCATACCAGTTTTTTTTTGACTGACATTGAGAAACATTGTATGTCCTATTTTGTTGTAATTTATCAAATTATGTTTCAATAAAGCTCTTTTGAAAACAACAAAAAAATTACAGACTTTCAGCTATTTGCAATGAACAAATAAAACAAAAGTAATTGAAATAGCTCAACACTACAAATATTTCAAGTAGTTTCCCCAAATTCAACTGAAAATGCAATGTTTAATCAATTCTTCTGTCTCAAAATTATTCAACCCCTGAATAGAATCACTCACAACTGCACAAATATGCAAAACAGGTGTTGTCTCAAGCACACCTGATGCAACTAATCAAGGGCTTCATTAGTTGCACCAGGTGTGCTTGAGCTCTGGGGCTGCTTTGCATCATCTGGCATTGGATGCCTGCAGCGTGTGGAAGGCAAGATGGATTCATTGAATTATTAGGAAATCCTACAAGAACACGTCATGCCAACTGTGAGGAAGCTGAAGCTTGGGCGTCATTGGACCTTCCAACAGGACAATGACTCCAAGTATACCTCAAATTCCACCAAGGCTTGGTTGCAGAAAAAGTCCTAGAAGATTCTGCAGTGGCCAGCACAGTCACTTGATTTGGACCCCATAGAAAATCTCTGGTGGTATTTGAAGAAGGCGGTTGAAGCACGCAAACCCAAGAATATTACTATATTGGAGGCCATTGCTCACGAGGAATGGGCTAAGATTCCTAAGGAACGCTGCAAGAAGCTGGTGTCTGTCTATGCATCTTATTTGCAGCAGATCATAACAGCAAAAAGGTGCTCTACTAAGTACTAAAGATGCTTGCTATGAAGGGGTTGAATAATACTGAGACTGCAGAATTCATTAAAAGTTACATTTACAGTTGAATTTGGGGAATCCACTTGAAGCATTTGTTGTGTTGAGCTATTTCAATTGCTTTTTTTTTATTTGTTCATTGCAAACAGCTGAACATCTGTAAATTTTGACAATAAACTTGATTTGCAATAGGGTTTGAATACATTTGATTACAACTATAAGCATATACATATATATTTACTGGGAACAGACAATTTCAATAGACCACAATGTAAAGGCACTTTTTAGTGCCATTTTTTTCTAACACCCCACTCCCACCAACTTTAAAGCTACATTTTTTTAAAATAAAAAACTATAATCCCCTTTGCATTTGGGGCACTTTTAGAAAATTAACCAGACAACCACTTGTAATGGCTGGTTATTTATTGCAAGCCTGTAAACGGGCAAATTTAGCGCTCCACTTGTAATTTAGCCCTATATTTTTTCAATCCTGTTGATACACGTTTACATTTACATCGTTTTCATGGCTTCCCCAGCTCTGTGCTGCTGTGTTTGTCGACAGATTGTACAGCCAGTCAGATGCACTATTTAGGCAAAGCTTGCAGAGTATGTTCCTGCAGCAATACCATAGATAGAGCGTAATGTAACTCAAAGACAGTTTGTGAGGAACAAAAAGGAGATTTTTGAAGTGTCCTTGACAGCAATAATGTCTTGGTACAGCAGCGGTTCAATACATAATCTTTACTCAATAT
This sequence comes from Bombina bombina, assembly GCF_027579735.1. Taxonomy (NCBI): domain Eukaryota; kingdom Metazoa; phylum Chordata; class Amphibia; order Anura; family Bombinatoridae; genus Bombina; species Bombina bombina. The sequence goes on along the minus strand of NC_069502.1, from coordinate 295,596,226 downwards.
TTAAGAAGTTAAAAAAGATGGTATAAAGAGGTGTTTTAGGATCCCAAGAGCTCCCGTACCTATTGCTACAGAAATTAATTTCTATTCCATCAGATGCTTTACATTTAAAGTACAGTCTACTCCAGAATTTTTATTGTTGAAAAAGATAGATATCCCTTTATTACCCATTCCCCAGTTTTGTATAACCAACACAGTTATATTTATATACTTTTTACTTCTGTGATTACCTTGTATCTAAGCCTCTGCAGACTGCCCCCTTTTTCAGTTCTTTTGACAGATTTGCATTTTAGCCAATCAGTGCTTACTCATAAGTAACTCCACGGGAATTAGCACAATGTTATCTTTATGTCACACATGAACTAGCACTCTCTAGCTGTGAAAAATGACGGCCTTCAAGGCCTTAGAAATTGGCATATAGCCTACCTAGGTTTAGCTTTCAGCAAAGAATACTAAGAGAACAAAGTTAAAAGTAAATTGAAAAGTTGTTTATAATTGCATGCCCACACTGAATCATGGAAGTTTAATTTTGACTAGACTGTTACTTTAAGTCTCCTGACCTCAAGAGTCCCGCTGCCTCTATGCCGACACAGAAAACAATCTCCAGTGATTCATATTTTATGAGCATATAATGTTATTATAGATGGGGTTACTGCATGACATTGCCAGGATTACACTGCTCCACAGCTGGGGTCTGTAATAAATAACTGTAATACAGAATTACCTGCCTCACAAACTTTCATTGTGTGTTACAGGCCAGTTGGTCCCTCAGCTTCTGTGTTGTTACCTAATGTTTCTGTTGGTGATATAGTAGAGGTACAGCTATAGCCCTTCAAGACACGTTGGGCAAAGGGTCCATATCTGTTTGCATCCATCACCCTTAGGGAGACAACATTTTCAAGGGTAATTTGCAAACAAAACAATGAAAGAGAACTGTTCATTTGGAAATGGACATGGGAATGGAAAGCACTATAGTAGCCCTTCCAGGGTGCAGCCTCTTTTAGCCCACTTGTTCCTTTCACAGTAAATAGAAAGGCTGATGGGAAAGGGCTGGTTGCAAAGTAAAATCAAACTGACATCTAATGTACTACAAGAATTATCTAAGCTACATCATTGTTGTACTTGATGCTGGCTGTAAGTTCCTCTCATGTTCCTACCTAGACCCATCTACATTCATTAGGTTAACGGTTGCTAGGGATGGACCTATATGAAGAGATGAACACATATAAATTAACTTAAATTTGCTGCTCTAATTTTATTTTTTTTAAATTCCCAAACAGCATAACTAAATAGCAAAGACTGAGAGAAAATAATGTTTTAGTTCTATTTACAAAACCATATACGGAACCAAAGAACACTATAGAAAACTCAGACACTGTTGCGCTGTTGCCCTGGAGCATAGACTTGTTTGTATGTATTTAACAGCTATTAAAAAAACAGCCCTCTTTTAGCCCACTTGTGCCTTTCACAGTAAATACCTTTCCTGTAGTATGTCAGTCATTTCCCACCAGGCAATTATTTTCTAAACAAACAATTTATACAGCTAACCCAGAGGTACTTTGCAGCCTATTGTGGCCTCGATAATAGAGGTGCAGCTGTAGTACCCTTGGGCATGTTGTAAACTGCTGTAAAATCCTTATTGATTTCTGCATTTCTTGATTATGCTATAATAGGCATTGATTCACATTTTTACAGCTTGTAGTTTTAAATTGTTTGCTTGCATAGGTTTTCATTATAGCTACTACCAGTTACAGTGAGGGCGTTATTTCTTTTTTCTTTTTATATTGCTTTATTGTTTTTATAATTAATTTACTGAACCAATTTATTCCCAATCTAATGCATCATTATTATGTTATTAAGTGTTTCATGTTTCTTTAAAGTCACCTGATACTGATTGTTTCCTCTTTAAAAACACAGCAAAACCACAGCCAGGAGGAGAGTGAGGAGGCAGAAGCTAAAACTGGTAAAGCTGAAATAAACGATCTGTGATTTGTTGATAAACAGACAAGATGCTCAGCAGTAGCTGCATTCAGTTGTTTAGTTAAAGCTCAGACAAATAGGGGAATTGGTTTATTCTTTATTTGATTAGCTGCAGTGCTCTTTAACTGTCAGGAATAAACAGGTCACATGCCTTTATTACTGATCAAGGGAAAAATTACAAGTGGAGCGCTAATTTATCGCGCACCCGCAAACGGGCAAAATCACTTGTTTGCGGGCATGTGATAAATAACCAGCTAATACAAGTGGCTGATTATTACTACCATGAGCTCGCCATAGCAATTAGTGCTCAGATTATTAACCAGAGATCAGATCACTGGTTAATTTTCTAAAAGTTCCCCAAATGCCCCCAATTGTTAAAAAAAAAGTGGCACTGACAAGTGCCTTTAAATTGCGGTCTATGGGAACTGTGTGTTGCCTGTAAATAATATATATGTACATGCTTATATACATATATATTTATGTGTTAATATGTGTATACACACATATGAACACGTAAATAAACGGTATATGTATATATTGATATACATATATATTTAAAATTGCTGCCCATTGCTACCCCCTTCATGGCATGAGAACGAGGCTCCCATTGGAGCCTATGGAAGCGTGCTCTATTGTGCGCAAAGCTTCCATTCAATTTCATTGCAGGCCACTTCAGATACCAGCGCACAAGTGCGTACGCTGTTATTACGAGTGGAGCGCAAATATGGCGCTCGCAAAAGTGCAATTTTGTGCTCCACTCGTAATCTGTCCCCAAGTGTTTAAAGTGTTTTCCTGTTTCCATAGCTACAGAAAAGATAAGTGAGAAACACATACAAGTAGGAGCAGCCTGTCGCAATACTAATGTCATTCACAACTCTGCTGATGGGAAAAGGCTGGTGGCCCTAATGTACTACAATAATTATCTAAGCTACACCATTGTTGTACTTGATGCTGGCTGTTAGTTCCTCTCGTGTTTCTACCTAGACCCATCTACATCAGGTTAGAGGTTGCTGGGGAGTGGACCTATATGGAGAGACAAATAGATATCATTTATTTTTTCATTACAAAGTGGCAAAACTAAATAGCAAAGCCTGAGAGTAACTAATGTTTTAGTTCTATTTACTATAGAAAACTCAGTAAGTGTTGCACTCTGGTACATGTAAATGTACACCCTGGAACATAGACTTGTTTGTATGTACTTAACAGCTATTAGAAAACAAACATGTTTCCAAGAGTATATCTACAGGGGTCTCATAAGTCTCAAACAAGATCAGGCCCACACCTTTAGGAGGCCCATCTAGCTCTGCAGTCAGTGTTGTTTTTTTTTACTGGGAGGCCTGGTGGGGCCTGGGCTCTACATGCATCAAGCCTGACTCCCTGTGTGTCGCCAATGCAAATTAAAAAGTAATCTCCAGCTGTGGTGAGTAAAGTGACCTTTATTTTACATACAGGGTCCAATATAACAAAGCAACGTTTCGGGCTAACAATAAGCCCTTTCTCAAGCTTGACATTTAGTGAGTATAACAGTGTTTAAATAGCCCTAATGGTGCCAAACAATTGTGATAAATGCATAAATATCGCCATCTAGTGGTCAAAAATAAATACTGCATATGAAAATATTTTCTTTAAATATTTTTGACTTACTAAGGTATAGGGGATTCTATTTTTAGGGATTCTCATATATATCAATTTTTAAAAAAAATCCATACACGTGATTGTGTTCTTATAGATAAAGAAGTTTTTATAGATGGAATTATAATATAATGAGTATTTGGCACTATTTTAAAATTAAAGTTATTTTTAATATTGAATTTATATAACCTATGTTCACATTATATTATGTTGTTATTTTCACAATTTGATTTGTTTTCTAAGATCACTTGGCATTGTATCCTTCAGGGGATATACTGTTAAATTTTGTAGCACATATTTTGTAACAATTTTTTGTATAGAAAATATTATCATATGCAGTATTTATTTTTTATTTATGCATTTATCACCATTGTTTGGCGCCATAAGGGCTATTTAAACACTTTTATACTCACTAAATGTCAAGCTTGAGAAAGGGCTTATTGTTAGCCCGAAACGTTGCTTTGTTATATTGGACCCTGTATGTAAAATAAAGGTCAAGGAAGCAGTAACCTGAGCACTCGGGGGCAAGGTAAAATCCAGAAATCTTTATTGAGCAAAAGGTAAAAGCTGCATCATTATGCAGGTGAGCAGGAATAGCAGTCCTGACGCGTTTCGCGCCCCCTAGTGGCGCTTAGTCATAGGAACATGTCTGTAGTGTACTTAAAGGGACATTCAACACTCGACATAACATTGTTCTATATGAAAAAATTAAAAGTCAAGATCCGCCTGCAACGTACCCCCTTGCTCTTACTTACTTCCTTTACCTCTTAATCGTGTACAATAAATTCTATATTTGGATGTTAATATGGCTGCCTAACTCCCCCCACCGTTACGTTTGCAGCTTCTTTTTGAAACGAGCAGCCAATCCTGTTCTATTCCTCGGACTGAAATTGATAGCGCGTTGCGCGTTCACGGAACTTTGCGCATGCGTATTAAGCTAGGAACCTAAAAGCTGAACGATTGCGCTCGGTTTGTAACAAATGCGCATGCGTGATGACGTAGTAAGATCGTCATCAGAAAATAACATGAACGTGTATGAAGGGATGAGTGATGGGGAAGAAGCATGAAGGGGAGGAGTTAGGCGGCCATATTTAGTTATAACGGAACGGTATAACGATCAGCCTTACTTGGACGTGAGTTATGGAAACAAGACTGGGATGTGGTGCAGGCGGCTTTTGGATTAGGTTTAAAAAAAATGACATAATGTTATAGCGGGTGTTGAATGTCCCTTTAAAGGGATGACTGTCCAATCACTAGCCTGTAATAGGTGCAACTGGACGTCACCCTGAAAGGCTTTGCAGTTCAAATTATGACATTTGAAATTTCCCCTTCTACTGCCATGTAGCCAAGTATGGGAAGACAAATTAGTAGTTTGTATCATGCTAGGTGCTAATTTGGAACCCAGGGTTTCTGGCTTTCTTGAAACGAATTTAAAGTTTGTCACTAAGTTAGATATTAAAGGATCATTCTTAAGTAGTGGAATGTGTTTCTTTAAAATGTTTACTACTTCATTGTACTGGTTGGAAAATGGGGTACTAAACACTATTGCATTTTCTGAAAAAGATTTATGAGATTTTGTATATTTTAAAGTACAATCCGCTTTTGCCTCTTCCTGTGCTTTATCCAGTAGATTTGAATTATATCCTCTGGCTAGCAATCTCTTTTTTAAGTCATTGGATTGATTAAAATAGATCTCATCATTATTGGTGTTTCTCTTAAGTCTTAAAAATTGACTTTTTGGAATTGATTTGAGGAGATGGGGAGGATGGGCTGATTGGGCATGTAAAATGGTGTTGCCAGCAGTTGGTTTTCTACTCGATGTAATGGTTCCATCATCTACCACTCCTTCTAATGTCAAGTCCAAAAAGTTGACTATAAAATAAAGGTCACTTTACTCACCACAGCTGGAAATTACTTTTTCATTTGGATCTATTTGGGCTTGGTAAGCCTTTTCTGTGCTCCAGTGAGCAGTGGGTGCTGTATTCACTTTACTTTATTCTGTCGCCAATGCAAAACAGGGCTCACAGTGTAAAAAAAAATGATGGATTTGCCTTTACAATTATGGTGGCAGAGTTTCCAAGATGACCATCACAGTGTGGCCAAAACTGCCACCATATTTGTACAGGAAATTTGCCAAGGTACATCATTTTCTGGGGCAGAATAACCTAGGGGGGAGGAAGACTCACAATCACAGAGTAGCACCTCCTCTTACAGCCTGTGTGACTGCTGGTTCAGCTTCTGCTGGTATAAAACAGTCAGAAAGGGCACTGTAGAAATTGAGTCTTTGCACTGGGGCCCAGTGAGGTTTAGTTGCACCCCTACATGTTTCACACATTTACTGTACCAGAAATGCACATCAGGTGCTTTATATAGAGCTGTGAAGCATTGAGCAGAGGTGTATTTTGTTTTTGCTCTTCTCTAGATACTACCAAATCAGCAGTTGTATTAACTCCATCCAATAATTTTAACTCACAACTAGATACCATGGATGCTTGTCATACATCTCCATTCAACTTCCAGGAAACAATGATTTGTAATAAATAAACATGTGGAAAGCAAATTGGCAGCCATAAAAAGCCAGTACCCTCAGTTATAAGTTTGACTGTTTCTTAATTGTAATTGTTAAAATCCCTCCTCAATATTCCTATATAGGTGAAAATGTCATTCCATTTCATCTCTCTGTCCATAGGAATTTCTTTCACAGCTCAGTACAAGTTGCTTTTGTGTTTTGTGCAATAAATGCTGTTTGCCAGCTGAGCACGTGGTAACCACAGGCAGGCTATTTGTGCTATTTGCTAGGGAACGGCTTTGTAGGCTGTAACAGCCTGCCAAAGAGGCCTTTAATTACACTGAACTAGATCTGGGACAATTTCTAAAACTTTAATTCTATTTGCTCTGAGCATTCTAAAGCCAGGAAAACAGGGAAAGCCCCTCACCTCATTTTATGGGATATGGTCCTAACACATTAACACTTCCATGGAACAAGTTAAAGGGACAGTGTAATGTAACATATCAGCTGTGTATGATTAAATGCATTTAAAATGATTCCTTCAGGTTAATTTTTGCGCAATTGAAATAGCTTGTTTTTTCTTTGAAAAGCCACTAATGAAGATAATTTCAATACCTAAGTATTGTCTATTGTGTATATAGAGAGGGATAAGATAAGCAGGTATTCTATTTGAATGTGCATGTCCTTGAGAACAATGGGTGATAGTTTTAATAATTAAAAAGCAACTCTTTAAATAATTGGAAACACATTAAAGAGAAACTAATTGTACAGTGCAGTGTTCCTTCCTCTTCCAGCAGATGCACACCACAGCGGGGGGGAAGTTTATAACTAGTATACACAATAAATACTGGGTTCTGATGTCCCTTATTTTTTAATTATGGGAAAAGGGAGCCAGACTACTATGCTACATGTTACGCCAGAAACCCCTACCTATGGCTTTACCAGTCTGTGAAGATTGATAATACTTAGTAATTAATGAGGAAACCCAGTAAGTGTTGACAAAATAAAGATGAATCACTTGGATTTTTATTAAGACAGATTCTTACGAAGAGGGTTAAATAAGCAATTATCAATCCCCTCTGAGGAAAGTAAATATGTCATAAACCAATAACTAGATTCCGAGTGGAGCGCTAGACGGAGGCTTTCTGCACACTGGTTGCGCTCATATTATGAGTTGAACATAAAAAGCATGCACGCCAAAAACCAGACGCAAGCAAAAAGTGGAACTTCGAATATCAAGAATGTTTTAACGTATTCTCCCATAGACTTCAATGGAGCGTAAAAACTGCAAAAAAAAAATAAAAAATAAATAAATAACCATACCCGCATGTTAATCCAACTACTTTTACTCAAGTGCACTAAACCCGACATGAAATAGGAATATTTCATATTCCAAGTTTAAAATATATATCTATATATATATCTATATATATATATATATATATATATATATATATATAATGTTTTTTTGGTAAAATATATATCTATACCTATATATCTATATGATTATATATAGGTATATATATATATATATATATATATATACAGATATATATACAGTATATATGACTATCTATTTAAAAATACTTATTACATATTCCCCCTATGTGAAAAAAAGGAATGTGAAATATTTACAATACATACACAGTTTATTAAATATGAATATTAAATAAATATGATTTTTCATGTTTTCAGCTACTTGACTGCAAAGGGCTCCAATGCACATATATATGTCTATATATGTCTTTCCTAACACTTGAGACCTAGGGGCCGATTTACTAATGTGCGGGTGGATATGATCCGCTGTAGCGTATCATGTCCACCACACATTGATAAATGCTGACAGCTAACGCTGTCAGCATTTTCATTGCACAAGCATTTCTTGTGAAATGCTTGTGCAATGCCGCCCCCTGCATATTCGTGGCCAATCGGCCGCTAGCATGGGGTGCCAATCAATCCGAACGTGTCTGATCAGGTTGATTGCTGTTCCACCGCCTCAGAGGTGGCAGACAAGTTAAGGAGCAGCGGTCTTACGACCGCTGTTTCTTGACTTCCACTTCAGGCGGACCTGAAGCGTAGTGGGTCGGAAGCAGCATCCGCTTCTTCATAAATCGACCCCCTAATATCTTTGAGCCTTTATACATTTTGTAATACAATTTATAAAAAAAAAAGTTTTTTTATCAGACAGCGTTATTATGACTGTAACTGTACTGTTATATGTATTTTTTATGTGTTTTGTGCAACTATTTTGTCTGGTATAATAGTTAACCAGAGCTCTGAAGTCACGCTAACAACCCGTAATACACACACTATATACATTGCACACAAACAGCCGCAAAATACCTCAAATCGCGTGCGCTCTACACTTGGCGCGCCACTCAATACCTTGCCCTATATCAGAACATATGCTTTATTTTGTGGTAATCAAAATAAATAAATAATAAATAGTAGGCAGAGTAAATATATACAAATTTGTCATTTTATTGTGAGTAAGGCAATTGCTTCAATTTTTTATCTACTTAAAAGTTTTCCCATAGGTCAATGTGTCATCTTTAGCTTGGTGTTTATGTAATGATGCAAAAACTTGGTAAGGTAATTGAGACCAGAATCATATCCTCAATTGCCTTACCCAGCTTTAATGATTAAGCCCAAAATGAGCTGATGTTGGTTTCTTCGCTATAAAAACAATGCTATACAACTCTGAAAGATAGCATAACATATGTACACCATAAGGGGCTTTAGTAATATATTATATATGAGTAAGCTTGTCAACTTAATTCTTTATAAAAAAAATCTCATTGTATAAACTGCTGCATATATATAATATTACAACTAAGAAAATACCCAGACAGTATAAAGCGGAAATAAATTTCATCTGGCTTTCATGTGTGGATAAAAAGTTTTATTTATTCTCTTAAATTAAAAGAAAAAGTATGGTAATATTTTCTGGGCATGTATTCAAGACTTATATACATTGGAAAATATTGTACATGTTTCTTAATCCTGATCCAGAAACACAGTTTGATAGATTATTCTATTTTCAAATTTTTATTTGTTTTTCTATTTTGTTGAGAAGAGTTGTCCATTAAAGGCCAGAATTTTTAATGCCATATGTTTTAGATTACATGGTAACTATGGCAGGGCTTATTTCATATAGAAACAGAGATCGTTCCAGCTGGTGCAATAAAAGACTTTTATTTGTGCAAACAGGGATAAAGAAGCGATGTTTCAGGCCCACACTTGGCCTTTTCTCAAGCTTAACCAAACATTAGTGAACAAACATTTAAATAGCCCTAATGGCGCCAAATATTGTGATTGAAAAATGATAAAATGCTGCCCTCTAGTGGAAAACCATCATTTAACATACAAATATGTATCAAAGTGCACATTAATGGCCTCCATCCTGCCACCTAGTGGATCAACATCATATTATTAAACAGTTATATCTCTCATATCATATGTGAAATTTTTTTTTATTCTATATTAAAAATTGATCAACATTACAAAATTGCATATTAATAAAAAATATAATAAAATACATTGAGAATTTCATTAATGCTTTTAGTAACCACAATATACTGAATTAAAAAATATATATCAAGTGTATCCTAGATGTATCAATCATATTTGATATAGTTATTTCAATCAGTTAACTCCATCTTTATTTTGATTTTCAATTCATCACTATACGGATGCACTCATATAATTGGTCAATAATGGCTATTCAACATAGTGTATCTATTTAAATTTATAGAGACATTTAATCTCATACTAATTAGTATTTACATTAGAATGCACATTCATTTATATAGTATAATATTACAAAAAAAGTCCTATACTTATTTCATTAAATTTTATTGGATTCTATTTAAAAATAGATTTTATTCAGTCACCAAAAGGCAGTCCAATTACATTCTCTATTTAAACCTCTGGGCCATAAAGTACCTAATTCATTGATCCAGAATGTTTCTCTCCTAGTTAATATATTCTCCTTATCACCCCCTCTTCTAGGTGTATTAACTCTTTCAATGATTTGGAAACGTAATTGACTTATTCTATGGCCCGCCTTTATAAAGTGTCCAGCCACTGGAGCATCCTTTTTACCACAACGAATATTTGACTTGTGCTCAGAGATTCTTTCTCGTGCTTCCCTGGTCGATTGACCAATATACATCAAGGAACACGGACATTTAATTGCATAAATAATATATTCTGACCTACAAGTCAAATATTCATTTATGGAGTACTTTCTGCCTGTATATGGGTGACAAAAGGTATCACCCTTAATCATAGAGTTGCAATTAATGCAAGATAGACACGGGAAACATCCTTTCCGTTTTTGACCAGTTATTGTACCCTGAATTTGTTTTTTGGATTCATTCTGGATCAATGAATTAGGTACTTTATGGCCCAGAGGTTTAAATAGAGAATGTAATTGGACTGCCTTTTGGTGACTGAATAAAATCCATTTTTAAATAGAATCCAATAAAATTTAATGAAATAAGTATAGGACTTTTTTTGTAATATTATACTATATAAATGAATGTGCATTCTAATGTAAATACTAATTAGTATGAGATTAAATGTCTCTATAAATTTAAATAGATACACTATGTTGAATAGCCATTATTGACCAATTATATGAGTGCATCCGTATAGTGATGAATTGAAAATCAAAATAAAGATGGAGTTAACTGATTGAAATAACTATATCAAATATGATTGATACATCTAGGATACACTTGATATATATTTTTTAATTCAGTATATTGTGGTTACTAAAAGCATTAATGAAATTCTCAATGTATTTTATTATATTTTTTATTAATATGCAATTTTGTAATGTTGATCAATTTTTAATATAGAATAAAAAAAATTTTCACACATGATATGAGAGATATAACTGTTTAATAATATGATGTTGATCCACTAGGTGGCAGGATGGAGGCCATTAATGTGCACTTTAATACATATTTGTATGTTAAATGATGGTTTTCCACTAGAGGGCAGCATTTTATCATTTTTCAATCACAATATTTGGCGCCATTAGGGCTATTTAAATGTTTGTTCACTAATGTTTGGTTAAGCTTGAGAAAAGGCCAAGTGTGGGCCTGAAACGTCGCTTCTTTATCCCTGTTTGCACAAATAAAAGTCTTTTATTGCACCAGCTGGAACGATCTCTGTTTCTATATATCAATACTGGGTTTGGTAAACCTGTTCCTGGCTGTGCAGTGAGTGCTGTGTTTCATGATACATTGTTGCAAGAAGGGCTTATTTCATCACATTATCTTATAGTCCAAAGTGGTCATTTTGAAGAGACACATTGGGCTAGTTTACAGGAGGAGCAATAATGAGAGAGAGAGAGAGAGAGAGAGAGAGAGACGCTATGGCTTCTTTGTTTTACAAAAGTGTGTTTTAGCTTTGTTCCATGTAAACTGTGTTGTTTGGAATTGACGCCTATGAGTTTTCACTGCACTGTAAATGTTTTATTTCTAATATTGAGACTGCACTGTACCAAATGTATTGATATATATTAATAAAACATTGTTACAGTATAACCACAATATTAGAAACAAAGCATGCTCAGTACAGTATAAATGCCTCCCCGCACCTTCAACACACATTTCCCTATAAATCAGAGCATATCCTTGAGAAAGCCCTGATTTACTGGGACACATATGTTGGAGCTGCAGGGAGGCATTTCACTGTGATGGGGTAACTGGTTGTGAAATGACAACACTTTTGATTGCTATCTAAAATACATTGTGGACAGTGGAAGTGTTAAGAAAGACATTGTCATATCACTGCTGTTGTTAACCAGGTTCTATGCACCCTGGGTGATTTCACAAGCCTCCCATTTTAAGTTGCATGTTTTAAGCTGTGCATTTCTATTTTAATTAAGAGTACTTTTTAAAAAGAGATTTTTTCATCTGTGCGCAATACCTAGAGCTAAAGTGGCTTGTGTGAGTACTCTGTGTATATGAAGCGTCCTTACCTTTCACTGATACAAAGAAGATTTGCTTCATTTCTTCCTTTTGAGGATTCCTCTGCTTTTTTGAGTGGACTCCAGTACTGGTTAATTTAAAGAGACAGTACTTCATTCAACACAAAGGCCCCAATTTATCAAAGGTCTTGCGGACCTGATCTGACACTGCGGATCAGGTCCGCAAGACCTCGCTAAATTCGGAGAGCAATACGCTCTCAGCATTTAACATTGCACCAGCAGCTCACAAGAGCTGCTGGTGCAACGCCGCCCCCTGCAGACTCGCGGCCAATCAGCCGCCAGCAGGGAGGTGTCAATCAACCCGATCGTATTTGATCGGGTTGATTTCCGGTGATTCTGGTCCGCCTGCTCAGAGCAGGCGGACAGGGTTATGGAGCAGCAGTCTTTAGACCGCTGCTTCATAACTTGTGTTTCTGGCGAGTCTGAAGACTCGCCAGAAACACGGCCCTTCAAGCTCCGTACGGAGCTTGATACATGGGCCTGATAGTATCATATGGTTTTTGGTAACAAATGTTTTCACATCTTTTATTTTTCACAATATCTTATCTCTGGATTTTTTTATCTTGAGACAATAACCAAATCCTGAATTCTAAATTCTCATAATGGTATAAGCTATATTTCTGTGTGTTTGTACTCAAATAAGTGGCAATATGCTAGATCAGGGATGGACAACTTGTGACCCATGAGCAACATGTGGCCTTCAGCATTAGTCTTTGTGGCCCCAATGTAAAAGCAAAGAGTATGTGCCATAGTTTTTGTAGCCCCAAGAAAAGTGTAACTAAAAATGTCTGGCCCTGTACCACTGGACATTTTTAGGAAATATATTATTTGCGTGTAGCCAAAAATGTATATGTGGTCCTTAAAGGGCCATGATACCCACATTTTTTTTCTTTCATGATTTAGAAAGATAATGCATTTTTAAACATCTTTCTAATTTACTTCTATTATCTAATTTGTTTTATTCTCTTGATATTCTTTGCTGAAAAGCATATCTAGATATGCTCAGTAGCTGTTGATTGGTTGCTGCACATAGAAGCCTCATGTGATTGGCTCAGCCATGTGCATTGCTTTTTATTCAAATAAGGATATCTAAAAAATGAAGCAAAATAAATAATAGAAGTAAATTGTAAAGTTGTTTAAATTTGTATGTTCTATCTGAATCATGAAAGAAAGATTTTGGGTATAGTGGCCCTTTAAGGGTTCTAAAATATTGATAAGCGTCCCTTAAAACTTCGGAAATACTGATCTGCGGTCTCCAAGGAAGTTGCCCATCACTGTGTTAGATAATAAATATACTCTACTTTGTGTTACATTTTATACAAAAATGTCTATAGAATGCCACTACTAATGCATTGACACTGGCATCTAGCCTGCTTTAGCTTTTGGGATTGTAATAAGCTATCCGAAAACATAAAGGTTTATCCTGTACCTAATATATACTACTAATGGTTAATCAGTCTCTTATTCAATCATTTGCTATTCACCTTAAGAACAAGCATTACGAATACCAAGTAGCTCAGGATAAAGTTCTGAGTAACTGCTAATCAGGTAAAGTTAAAAAAAACAAAAAAACTTTGAAGATAACTAAATCCATTGCTTGAAATAATAAGGCACAATAGCTACTCTACTTAAAAAGACCATCACCAAAACTCTGTGACCAGGTAACAAAGGCTTGAGGCCTGATTCTAAAACAATTGCTGATAAAGACGTGGTTTTCCCCTCCAACACCCGCAGGGGCAGCCGTCATGGAATCTTATAAAAAAAAAAAAGGTCTGTCCCTAAGAGTGGCAAGATGTCCCCCATACAAATAATGAGAGCTCTCTGCTAGGTAAAAGTTCGCCATGTATGGCGGAGTGCACAGGGGAAACCAGCGTGTTTTAAAATTTGAATATTACGCTTAATACAAATAAAATGAAGCTGTTTTCAGTGCACTGCACCTTAAATTCGCTGTCATTTTCATTGCATAGGTTTTCCTTTCAGAATAATTAGTGTTTTGAGTATTTCGGTTAAAACTCAACACTTTTTATAGAATTACTCTGGGATGTGAGATAAAAGCTCCTTGACAACCATGGAACGCCCAGGTTCAGCCCATTTTAATGAAAAAAAAACAATTATGCTTTGTATTTTTTACTTTTTAGTACCAATTTCTTGTTGTTTTTTTGCACATCCAGTGTACTTAAATTACAGTTCATGCTGCGCATAGTAAATACCATTTATTCCTGTGTAATTTACCTACAAATGGTATGTTTGCAATAAAATACGATTTTTGGTGAACAATTTTGTCACAAATTTTAATGCAACACAGTTTTTCGTCCGTATTTTTATTTGAATGGACCAACTATTCGTTTTGTAAGATTTTTAAATTATAAATTTTATTGTGCAGTATACTCGCCTTAGCGAGACACCCTCGCCTAAATTATGAGTCTTGCGTTAGCCTTAAAAAGCAGCGTTGAGAGGTCCCAACGCTGCTTTTTGACGCCCGCTGGTATTACGACTCTTGCAGGTACAGGTGTACCGCTCACTTTTTTTCCGCGACTCGAGCATACCGCAAATCCACTTATGTCAATTGCGTATCCTATCTTTTTAATGGGATTTGCCTAATGCCGGTATTACGAGTCTTGGAAAAAGTGAGTGGTAGACCATCTCCTGTCAAGACTCCTACCACATTTAAAAGTCAGTAGTTAAGAGTTTTATGGGCTAACTCCGTAACATAAAACTCTTAACTTAAGTGATAAAAAGTACTCTAACACCCATAAACTACCTATTAACCCCTAAACCGAGGCCCCCCCCCGCACATCGCAAACACTTAAATACATTTTTAACCCCTAATCTGCTGACCGGACATCGCCGCCACTGTAATAAATGTATTAACACCTAAACTGTCGCACTCCCGCATCGCAAACACTAGTTAAATTTTATTAACCCCTAATCTGCCGTCCCTAATATCGTCAACACCTACCTACATTTATTAACCCCTAATCTGCTGCCCCCAACGTCGCCGCCACTATATTAAATGCATTAACCCCTAAAACTAAGTCTAACCCTAACCCCCCCTAACTTAAATATAATTTAAATTAATTAAAAAAAAATACTACAATTAAATAAATTATTCCTATTTAAAACTAAATACTTACCGATAAAATAAACCCTAAGCTAGCTACAATATAACTAATAATTACATTGTAGCTAGCTTAGGGTTTATTTTTATTTTACAGGCAACTTTGTATTTATTTTAACTAGGTACAAAAGTTATTAAATAGTTATTAACTATTTAATAACTTCCTAGTTAAAATAAGTACACATTTACCTGTAAAATAAACCCTAACCTAAATTACAATTACACCTAACACTACACTATAATTAAATAAATTACCTAAATTAACTACAATTAATTACAATTAAATTAAATAAACTAAAGTACGAAAAAAACACTAAATTACAGAAAATAATAAAATAATTACAAGAATTTTAAACTAATTACACCCCCTAATCCCCCTAATAAAATAAAAAAGCCCCCCCCAAAAATAATAAAAATCCCTACCCTATACTAAATTACAAATAGCCCTTAAAAGGGCCTTTTGCAGGGCATTGCCCCAAAGTAATCAGCTCTTTTACCTGTAAAAAAAAAATACAATACCCCCAACATTAAAACCCACCACCCACACACCCAACCCTACTTTAAAACCCACCCAATCCCCCCTTAATAAAACCTAAAACTAACCCCTTGAAGATCACCCTACCTTGAGATGTCTTCACCCAACCGGGCAGAAGTGGTCCTCCAGACGGCCAGAAGTCTTCATCCGATCCGGACAGAAGAGGACCTCCAGACGGGCAGAAGTCTTCATCCAGACGGCATCTTCTATCTTCATCCATCTGGAGTGGAGTGGTCCATCTTCAAGCCATCCGACGTGGAGCATCCTCTTCCATCCGACGACTAACACTAAATGACAGTACCTTTAAGTGACGTCATCCAAGATGGCGTCCCTTCAATTCCGATTGGCTGATAGAATTCTATCAGCCAATCGGAATTAAGGTAGAAAAAATCATATTCGCTGATCCAATCAGCCAATAGGATTGAGCTCACATTCTATTGGCTGATTGGAACAGCCAATAGAATGCAAGCTCAATCCTATTGGCTGATTGGATCAGCCAATATGATTTTTTCTACCTTAATTCCGATTGGCTATTAGGGTTAGGGTTAGACTTAGGTTTAGGGGTTAATATGTTTATTATATTGGTGGCGGTGTAGGGGGGGAAGATTAGGGGTTAATAAATATAATGTAGGTGGCGGTGGGCTCCAGGAGCGGCAGTTTAGGGATTTAAAAATGTATTTAGTTGCGGCAAGGTCCGGGATCGGCAGTATAGGAGTTAATAACTTTATGTAGGTGGCGGCGGTATGGGGGTGGCAGATTAGGGGTTAATAGGTATAATGTAGGTGGCGGTGGGGTCCGGGAGCGGCGGCTTAGGGGTTAATATATTTATTAGAGTTGTAGCGGGGTCCGGGAGCGGCGGTTTAGGGTTTAATAAGTTTATTGAGTTCCGGCGGGGTCCGGGAGTGGCAGATTAGGGGTTAATAAGTATAAAGTAGGTGGCGGCGGTGTAGGGGGGGACAGATTACGGGTGTTTTGACTCGGGGTACATGTTAGGGTGTTAGGTGTAGACATTTACCTTAGGAATCAATGGGATATCGGGCAGCAGCGAACATAAGCTTTCGCTGCTGTCAGACTCCCATTGATTCCTATGGCATCCGCTGCCTCCAGGGCGGCGGATTGAAAACCAGGTATGCTGGGCCGGAAAAGTGGCAAGCGCACCTGGTAGTTCTTTGATAACTTCCAAAAGTAGTCAGATTGTGCCGAACTTGCGTTCGGAACATCTGGAGTGACGTAACCATCGATCTGTGTCGGACTGAGTCCGGCGGATCGTATGTTACGTCACTAAATTCTACTTTTGCCGGTCTGTAGGGTTTGATAACTACCGTGAATCAGGCACGCCACAAATACGCTGCGGAATTCCGGCGTATTTGCGGTTGACAGCTTGATAAATAGAGGCCATTGTCAAAGCTACACTAGAGTCATTTTAGTAAGACAAATGGTCAAATATTGCAAGATCCAAATGTACAAAGCTGTGACAGACTACAGCCAAAGGTGACATGCCTGTTAGAATAAATATATTTTTCACCTACAAAGTATTAAATGTGCTGTGCAACACTACAAAATGTTATAACACTACAAAATGTTATAAATCTATAAGGAGAAAATAATATGCAAGACACTGCATACCTTACACTAGAAGTAAATTAGAAAGTTGCTTAAAATTGCATGCTCTATATGAATCATGAAATCATTTGGGTTCAGTGTCCCTTTAATATGTTGTTTATGAATAATTAGAAGGGCATACACCTAATACTTTTTCTTTCATGATTCAGAAAAAACATATAATGTTAAAAAACTTTACAATTTACTTCTATTATCAAATTATCTTCTTCATGTTATCTTACTATCTTCATTTTTGTTATCCTTTGTTGGAAAGCAGGAAGGTAAGTTCAGAAGAGGGCATGGGGCATATGTATCAATGTGCGAGTGGACATGATACAAAGTAGCGTATCATGTCCGCTGCACATCGATAAATGCTGACAGCATACGCATATTAGTGTTAGTGTTTTAACACTTTAAACTAATTTGTTTGTGGTCGATAGCTCAATCTATCAAAGGTTTTTATAAAGAGTGATGCCCAATTAGACTAGGCGTGTTGCTCCAGGTATAAACCCTATAGTAATGATACCACACAACATGCCCGAAATGTTAGCTATAAATGATTGCTTGTAAGTACACAATTTTTGTAATCTATATATAGACGCCATGTGTGAAACAGACAGATAGTTGTAATTAAGTATGGCCGCTACTGAAGTAGCGATTATTTAATTTGTCATTGGTGTAGGCAAAATTTGTTCAGATAGTGGAAAGTTTAAGTAATCAATACATGCAGCTTCAAAGTAACAAGTTAAGCAATAATTAAGTAAATAGCTCTGATAGTAGACAGCCTAAGGCTTGCTAAAAATACAGGAGCTCCTAGGACTCCTCACCAGTACCCTAACGTCCCTGACATGTTTCGCCTTAACGGCTTTTTCAAAGGGTGAGCGCGCCGCTTACTGACTGGCTTTTTATAGCGTGTTCAACACGCCCACTGAGATGATGTCACAGGTGGTAGCCCAATCCGGGGGATATCTACGCCATCCTATGCAGTATGACTTACAGAAATTATGACTCTGATTAACATGCAAAAAGGTCATTTCTGCCATATATATTGTTGATAATAACAACTAAATGTATTATTAAATGCTTGTCCTTCATAACGAGTGAAAAAGGGGTATTATCATATATGACATGATGGAAGAACAGTGTTAAAACTTTTGCTAGCTCCTGTATAGGTAACACCTAAGTAACCTTAAGAAACTTATGCTACGATCTTTATCTCAGATATCAAATGTTTCTAATTATATTGTCAGGAACAACTTGGATGATGGTTAAATTATTAAAAACTGAAACGTTAAACAATAAAAAGAAAGTGCTTATTTGGTTTTGAAGTGTCCTTGTAAGTGTCAATTCCAAAAATGTCTATAAGGAAGTGTGAAGTGTTGAAACATAAAAAATATGTTGTGAGTTGTAGGCTCCGCTAGTGGAGAATATGTGTTTGGTGGAGATTGTTTGCTATAAATTAAAATGTGAACCCTGTGCATCTAAGAGTGAAAAAGTAATGAAAAAATAATGATGGAAGAGTTACTACTAGTGATTTAGCTAATGATAAAAGTAAATTGTTTGTTGTGCAACAACTTGTACTAATAGTGGAACTAGTATTAATAAAGGGGACGACGACATAATATCTGTAGGTAAATATTTATGTTGAATTAGTGAAATGTGTCATAACAGCTGTTATTAAATTGACTCTATTGAATCATCACCCTAAGTAATATTATAAAGTTCATCTATTCCATAAAAGTCTAACCCGTTATGAAACTATCATGTTAAGAAATACAGTA
Organism: Bombina bombina; assembly: GCF_027579735.1. Taxonomy (NCBI): domain Eukaryota; kingdom Metazoa; phylum Chordata; class Amphibia; order Anura; family Bombinatoridae; genus Bombina; species Bombina bombina. The sequence goes on along the minus strand of NC_069502.1, from coordinate 295,577,068 downwards.
ACTGAATTTGGCATAGGTAACAACCTGAAAAGATTATTTTGTAACCCATTACAAAAAGGGAGAACATTTTTTTGTTCAATAAAACCGGATGGATATACTGTATTTAGTAGGAAAATCCATTTGCTTTAAGCAAAGTTTTTTCCACATCACCTCCTCTATTTCCAAACTTAACTTTTTGTATCCCAAAGCACTTTAAGTCATTTTGTTTGGAGTTGTGTTTGTTAAAGAAATGTCTAGCAATGGAGGTCAGTTGTTTCCCTGCGAGACTGGCATTATAGCAGTGATGTGCGGTGACATCAGAGGCCGGTGAGGCAGTGGCTAGGATATGCCTTCATTCTTTAGATATCCTTTGTTGAAGAAATAGCAATGCACATGGGTGAGCCAATCGCATGAGGTATCTATATGCAGCCACCAATCAGCAGCTACTGAGCATATTTAGATATGATTGTCAACAAAAGATATCAAAAGAATAAAGAAAATTAGATATTAGATGTAAATTGGAAAATTATTTAAAATTGTATGTTTTTTCTAAATCTTGAAAGAAAACATATGGGTTTCATGTACCTTTAAATGGTGTCTTGGAAAACTGGTCAACTTAGTAAACATCTGATTTTAGTCTAAAGGATTGCAACAGAAACTCTTGCCAGATAACAAATTGCTTGCTCTGATTATGAGATCTAGAAATCCAGGCCCATTAAAATATGTTTAAAATATACTTTTTACTTTAATGCTGCAAATTATGCTTATAGATTCCTTCATTATTCAGTAAATATAAAAATGTCTCTTAATCCAGTGGTGGCTGGTGAAATTTAAAGATGGTGGGGCGCTTGACCCCACCCCTTTAAATAAAGCCACATCCTCAGATGTCACCACTAATTCATTAATTAAATAAATAAAAGGTAGACTGAAACACAGAAATGCACTTGGGGGAGAGGGAGAGAGAGACGGAGGGGAGGGAGAGAGAGAGACACAGAGGGTTAGAGAGAAAGAGAAAGAGACACAATCACACAGAGGGTTAGAGAGACACATAAGGGATGAAAGAGTCAGAGGGGGAGGAAGAGAGACACAGAGAGGAGAGAGAGAGAGAGAGAGAGAGAGAGAGAGACACACAGAGGAGAGATAGAGAGACAGACAGAGGGGAGACAAAGAGACAGAGGGGAGAGAGAGAGAGGCAGAGGGGAGAGAGAGAGAGACAGAGGGGAGAGACAGAGAGAGACAGAGAGACATAGAGGGGAGAGAGAGAGACAGAGGGAAGAGACAGAGAGACACAGAGAGGAGAGAGAGAGACAGAGGGGAGAGAGAGACACAGAGGGGGGAGAGAGAGACAGAGGGGGGAGAGAGAGAGACAGAGGGGGGAGAGAGAGAGGGGAGAGAGAAAGAGACAGAGGGGAGAGAGAAAGAGACAGAGGGGAGAGAGAGACAGAGGGGAGAGAGAGACAGAGGGGAGAGTGAAAGAGACAGAGGGGAGAGAGAGAGAGAAACAGAGTGGAAAGAGAGAGAGACAGAGGGGAGAGAGGGAGAGAGAGACAGAGGGGAGAGAGAGAGACAGAGGGGAGAGAGAGACAGAGGTGAGAAAGAGAGAGAGACAAAGGGGAGAGAGAGACAGCGGGGAGAGAGAGAGACAGAGGGGAGAGAGAGACAGAGGGGAGAGAGAGAGACAGAGGGGAGAGAGACAGAGGGGAGAGAGAGAGACAGAGGAGAGAGAGAGAGAGACACAGAGGGGAGAGAAACAAAGAGGGGAGAGAGACACAGAGGAGAGAGAGAGAGGGGAGAGAGATAAAGAGGGTAGAGAGAGAGACAGAGGAGAGAGAGACAGAGGAGAGAGAGAGAGACAGAGGAGAGAGAGAGACCGAGTAGAGAGAGAGAGAGATAGAGAGAGACAGAGGAGAGAGAGAGACAGAGGGGAGAGAGAGACAGAGGGGATAGAGAGAGACAGAAGGGGGAGAGAGAGAGACAGAGGGAGAGAGAGACAGAGGGGAGAGAGAGAGAGACAGAGGGGAGAGAGAGAGAGAGAGAGAGAGAGAGACAGAGGGGATAGAGAGAGAGAGACAGAGGGGAGAGAGAGACAGAGGGGAGAGAGAGAGACAGAAGGGGGAGAGAGAGAGGGGGGAGAGAGAGAGACAGAGGGGAGAGAGACAGAGGGGAGAGAGAGACAGAGGAGAGAGAGACAGAGGGGAGAGAGAGACATAGGAGATAGAGAGAGACAGAGGGGGTAGAGAGAGACAGAAGGGGGGAGAGAGAGACAGAGGGGAGAGAGAGACCGAGGGGAGAGAGAGAGTCAGAGGGGAGAGAGACAGAGGAGAGAGAGAGAGAGACAGAGGAGAGAGAGAGACAGAGGAGAGAGAGAGAGAGAGAGATAGAGGGGAGAGAGAGACAGAGGGGAGAGAGAGAGAGACAGAGGGGAGAGAGAGAGACAGAGGGGAGAGAGAGAGACAGAGGGGAGAGATAGAGAGACAGAGGGGAGAGAGAGACAGAGGGGAGAGAGAGAGAGAGAGAGAGAGAGAGAGAGAGAGACAGAGGGGAGAGAGACAGAGGGGAGAGAGACAGAGGGGAGAGACTGATAGAGGGGAGTGAGACAGAAGGGGAGAGAGGGAGACAGAGGGAGGAGAGAGACACATAAGTGGGGAGAGAGGGAACACTGAAATGGGGGAGGCACCACTGAATGTTTAAGTAATATTGTAAGTGACTATCAAATGCTAATAGTCTACAATTTATTTTATATATCTGAAACAGAACAGCACATATGAATGGGAGCATTAATAAATTATTATTTGTTGTCTACATCAGGGTTGTCCAACATACACCTAAGGAATCCCTGGTTTAAATGAAATACTGGTGAAGAGAAAAAGAGAGCGCCTCATAGTGCAGATATCTCTAGACAGGTGGGAAGATTTAGTATAAACCAAAAGACAGGTACTCACAAGTGGAGTGGCACTTTTCGTTAAAAAAGTGCATACAGGCAGGCTGACATTCTCAGCAGTCAGCACGCTGACCAAAGCGATAAGGTGCTGGTCTCTCGGTGTCTTACGATCCCAGGACAAAATTCCCAAACTCTCCTTTGTTGGATGCCGTACTCGGTAAGGTGTTTGTTTGTTTATTCCAGTTGGAATCGGAACCTCTTAAGCAGTAGTAAACAGTATGAACTGTTATAAGGCTGAAGTATGCGTCTCTTTGCACAAGAAAATAAAATGAAACTCAATCCAGGCTGAGTAACTGGAAAAAAGGGGTTTTATTTTTGGAGCTGATAACGCGTTTCTCGGCCGTTAGCTCCTGGCCGTTTCATCAGATCAATTACATACATTGTTAACAGGTACATTTAAAAAGGTGTACATATCACCTGATTGGATAGAGCAGGACCAATAAGCATATTGGTAACATTGTTGCAAAGAGACGATTTTGTTAGACATTCCTCTAAGTGGCTGAATGGAATAATTTCTAAAAGATGTAACAACAATAACTAACTGGTTAGATAAAAACATATGTCTATATAAAATATCAAATAGGAAATATTGTTAAAAACATGTTAAAATTGTTTGGATAAATTTATGTCCAAAAAATTTTTTCTGTCTTAATCGAAAAGCGAAAAAAACGGAAAAAATGGAAAAGGCAAAAAAAGCGGAAAGAAAATCTGCAAATAACCCAGATTATTTTTGTTTGCTGAAAAAGATGTCTGCGCTATTTAAATATATATATTTACTTAACGTATTTGCCGATATCTGTGAGTATATAAAAAACTCAACAAGATAGGTTTATTCTAGTTCAATAGGTGCTGGTTTTTTATATTTGTTCCTTAATCCTAGAAGTAAATAGGGACTTAGTGTTTTGTCTTTTGGGGAGTTTTTATGTGAATGCTGAATATAGGCAAGGTTTAATAACGCCTAGAACAAATGATTTTCTACATGTTTATATCTTAGTATGATCTATAGAGAACAGTTATTTATAATGATGTGATAGAGGATGAAAGTAATTATGGCTACCGATGTATTTGTATATATGATATTAACATCTTTTATGTTCAGTATATGTAATGGACGCCGAAAATGCAAATGAGACAGATGTGCTATTAATTGAAGGCAGCTAGATCTAAATTGGAGTTGAGGCCTGCTGGATACAAAGTTTTAAGTTTGTGTATCCAGAAAGTCTCACGTTGTCTGAGTGAGATCATTCTGTTATAGTCTGTGGAGGGGGGGATGAAGTCTATCGGATAAAATTTGAATATGGATGGGTTGCCCCCATGTTTGTGGAGGCAGTGTTCAGGTATACTGTGTTTGATAGTGGTCTTTTTACAGTTCTTGCAATTGCGCCAATGTTCCCCCCAGCGTGTCCTAGCTTTCCTGGAGGTGCGACCCACGTATTGTACCCCACAAATGCATTCTAGGACATATATGACATAACTGGAGTTGCAATTGAAAAATCTAGTTATTTCAAAACTTTCTCCTGTTGAGAATGATTTAAAAGTTTTTTTACCTGAAGTAATATATTTGCATGTTTGGCATCTCTTCATGCCACATTTATATATTCCCACCTGTTTTAGAAAAAGGTTTGCTTTTTTTGTTGTTTTCGGATTAGAAACTGTATGTTTTACTTTTTTACTGGGGGCCAATTTACTTCGTAATGTGGGCGCTCTGGTATATACAATTCGGGGTTGTTCTGATAATAATGGTTTTAGAATTGGGTCTCTACATACTATGTGCCAGTGTTTGTTCAAAATATGTTGAATTTGTCGATAATTATTATTGTATTGGGTTATGAAAAGAGGATCTGACTGTAGGGTGTTAATGATATTGCTTTTCCCAGATTTCTTCTCTAGAAGGATGTTTCTATCTAATGATCTAGCTTTGTTTAAACAGTCATCTAGGAGTTTTTTTGGGTATCCTTTGTCAATAAATCTCTCATATATGATGTTACTCTGTTGTTCGAAGGTTTCTAGGTGTGAGCAATTTAATTAATTAAATGAAATACTATAGCTACAGGAGCCATGGAGAATATTTGCTATAACTCATTCTAAACTGCTTGGTTTCATTTTACATTACAATGCTTTATATAATAATGTTGTGAGAAAACACAGTTGCAGAGCAACAGAGAGTTCATAAATCAGTAAGAGAGTGAGACTATAAACTACTGTGGAGTACAGAGGCAAGCTGCTAAGGTAGTGGGTGTAAAGTTTGAGTAAACAAAATACAAAAACGATCCTTAAACTGCTGTAAAATAGTAAAAAAACAAAAAACACTAAACCACATTAATTAAATTATCATTTTCACTAACAGAATCCCTTTCAGCAAAATCTAAGGTTGTAGAACTTACTTCAATAAAATGTGGCTTAAACACTGCTCTCTGCAAGTCTACATCTCTTCCCGCTGTGTAAAGAAGTGACAGTGGAACATTGCACTGCACTTGGAGGGGAGTACAGAACTCTCTCTTTTATTAAATCAAAGCTGGCAGCTGCACAGGGCAGCAACAAAATAAATGAAAGTAATTTTTTTTCCGTTTTTTGTTTTGTTTTATATGATTTAACATCCAGCCCCACATATTTGTGCTCCCACCAGCCTAGAAATAAATTGGCATAGGTGGGAGCACATTGCGGTACCTCTTAACTGGAGGTAAAAACAATTGTTGAAAGTGAAGTAATTGTGCTTGAGTACAAATTTTAATAACTGTAATATGAACTCATCATGTATAGGATCTTCTTCAGAGCCCATTGTGAGAAACCATTGGACTGCTTCTATCCCTAGTTAATGTTTTATACAGGTATAAAGCGATTCTACATCTGCTGTAACAAGCCACATATTTTGAGTAGTGTGTATATTGTCCAGTTGGATTAAGACATCTGTTGCATCTTGTACATATGAGGAAATTTGGGTGAGATAGTTTCTTAATCTGTATTCTATATATTTACTTGCCTTCTCTGTAAGACTATTGATCCCAGAAACAATTGGTCATCCGGGGGGGGGGGGGAGATTTTATTTTTGTGAATCTTTGGAATGAAATAAAAAGTGGCTACAATAGAATTAGTCACTTTTAGAAACTGGTATTCCTTAGATGTAATAATGTTGTTATTTTTGGCCCCTTGTATTAGATTAATGTACAATTGCAGATACTCCTGTGCAGGATTATGTCCTAATTTAGTGTAAGAGGAATTATTTCTCAGTTGTTTGTCTGTTTCATTCCGATACATGTTAAGTGGCCATAACACTATGTTACCTCCCTTGTCCGAGTTTCTGATGATAGTATATTGCCAAGATTGCATATCTTTCAGAACTTTTTGTTCATTTTTTGTCAGATTCTGACATATTTTTTTGTTGTCTGTGATTTGCATTATTTTATCACAAACTATTTTGTTGAACACTTGTAGTTGTGAACACTGATTAATTTTAGGCATGAAAGTAGACTTGTTCTTTATTTTGTCTCTCCAATTGTCAGGGTGCCAGGAATCAGACTGAGACGAGAAGTGCAAAAATAATCACACCTTTATTAATAGCAAAAAATAATAAAAAGTCCACAAGTCAAATAACAAGCCAGGAATCAAAACCAGAGCTGGTAGTCAGACGAGCCGAGTCAGGAGCCAAAGCGAATAGTCAGACAAGCCGGAATCAGGAACAAGGAAAAGAGCAGAGTCAGGAACAAGCCAGGGATCAGGAACCAGGAAGGACATCAGGCAGCCAGGTTATACACAGGAACTCACAAACAGGTCTAAGACAGCGCAAAGGCAAAGCATACTGAATAGAGGCCCTTTAAATAATAAGTGATGACATCACAATTCTGAGACTGCATCCTGTCTCACATGGATGATGCACACCAGTCTGGCCATAAAAGGAAGTGCAGGAATTGAGCAGCATCCCCCAGAATGCACCATACTCAGGAAGAGAGTAAAATGGCTGCCAGCAGCACATGGCAAACACAACAGGGAAAAAACCCTGACAGTACTCTCCCCTCAACGACTCCTCCCCCGCGGGAGGACAAAAGGCTTATTGGGAAAATGGGCATGGAAGGCACGGAGGAGGGTGGGAGCATGAACATCAGAGGAGTGAACCCAAGAACGCTCCTCCGGACCGTAGCCTCTCCAGTGAACCAAATACTGTACACGGCCCCTGGACATACGAGAGTCAATAATGTTGCTGACCCAGGGGCATATTAAGGCATAGGCCTACAAGGCTGGTGCCTAGGGCAGCAGATTTTTAAGGGGCAGCAGAATTTTGAGTCCCTAGGGCCACTCTACTGAACTCAGGTTTGGGTGGCAAAATATTGCTATCCTATGGGATTGCATGTGTGTGCGCATGACGTGGTGACAGTGGAGGCAGAGGTCACTTGCACAGCCTGGCCTGGACTGAGAGGGAATGCGGTATTCTTCCTGGCTCCACCGCGTGATTGAGACTCACACAGACTACACAGTGCAGTGTGCACTACAACGTGACCACTGTGAAACAGCATATGCCTTTCTCCCTTCAATATATCTTCATTAGGCATTAAAATACTTAAACGGATTAGTCACTAAATACTTGTACATTTACTGTTTGTCTATGTGTCATACATGCAAAGAATAAGTATTTATTGCTGAATCTATACAGCTATGTGACTTAAAACACAACTGAAAATATGTGGTATGCATTTAATACATTCAGAAACAATACAAGTATATACTTTATTATGATTGTATCATGTGACTTTATCCCCTAGGATACAATTCCTAAACCTATCATAACTACTGTTGTATTTTTTTAAGTACTTTTAAAGGCTAGTTTGTATATTCATTACATATTTATCCAAGCAGATATTTTGCTTAAATAACTGTCAGTCACCAAAGAAGATGTTTAAGGTTAAACAACTACCTACTGACAAACTATCATACAGTGAAGGATATTTTTTTCTGATATAAACACTTTAATCATCTGACTTGCAAAATAATGTCTTAAAATATATATATATATATATATATATATATATACATATACATATATACACATATATATATATATGTATATATATATATATATATATATATATATATATATATATATATATATATATGTATGTATGTATATATGTGTGTGTGTGTGTGTGTGTGTGTGTGTGTGTGTGTGTGTGTGTGTGTGTGTGACCAGAGTGAATGCAAGCCCTAGTGAACATCTACTTTAAAAGACATTTTTTACACCCTGCCCCAAAAATATTATGTCTAAAAAAAGGCCTTAAACCTGGGGTGGGGTGAGGGGTGGGGGGCAGCAGAATTTTGAGTGCCTAGGGCAGCACAAAACCTAAATATGCCCCTGTGCTGACCTCATACTCCTCATAGTTGTCAACAAAGATAGGATGGGGACGAGGCAACACAGTGGTAAACCGATTACAAACCAATGGTTTCAAGAGGGAGACATGAAAATCATTGTAGATGCACATAGCAGGAGGAAGGTCAAGAGCGTAGGCCACAGGATTAACCCGTCGGAGTATTCGAAAAGGACCAACATAATGGGGAGCCAATTTATTGAAGGTACACGAAGGTTCAAGTTGCGGGAGGACAGCCAAACTCTCTCACCAACCTGGTAGGAAGGTGCAGGCAGACGCCTACGATCAGCCTGGAAATTTTGGCGCTGCATAGAACGATGAAGGCAATACTTAATCTGCACCCACGTGGAACGGAGTTGCCGGAGATGCTCCTCCAAAGCCGGAATACCCTGAGACATGAATGAATCGGGCAACAAGGATGGTTGAAACCCATAATTCACCATGAATGGGGATATCTTGGAGGAAGCATTAATAGCACTATTACGAGCAAACTCTGCCCAAGGTAACAGTTCAGACCAATTATTGTGGTAATCTGAGACATAACAATGGAGGAACTGTTCCAGAGCTTGATTAGACCGTTCTGCAGCCCCATTGGATTGAGGGTGATATGCCGAGGAGAAGGAAAGCTGGATCCCCATTTGAGCATAAAAGGAACGCCAAAATCTGGAGACAAACTGGCTACCCTGGTCCGACACTATCTCCTTGGACAACCCATGTAAACGGAAGACCTCCCGGGCAAAAAATTGAAGCAAGCTCCTGAGCGGTAGGCAGCTTCATCAAGGGAATGCAATGTGACATTTTAGAAAAACGGTCAACCACCATAAGGATAACAGTATTGCCATTGGAAACAGGGAGCTCGACAATGAAGTCCATGGAAAGATGTGTCCAAGGACGCTCACCATTAGCAATAGGTTGAAGAAGACCCACAGGAAGAAGTCGAGGAGTCTTATTCTGTGCCAAACTGAGCAGGAGGCAACATACGCAGCAACATCAGAACGAAGACCTGGCCACCAGAATTGTCGAGTGACAGACCAAATCATTTGGTTCTTGCCTGGGTGACCTGCGGCTTTAGGATAGTGGTAAGTGTGCAAAAGTTTAGTTCGAAGATTCTCAGGAACAAAACACTTACCACTAGGTTTCTCAGGAGGTGCATTGGTTTGTGCAGCCAGGATCTCCTCCCCCAAGGGAGAAGTCAAATTAGTACATATGGTAGCCAAAATATGGTCAGGAGGTATAACAGGAGCAGGTACAGACTCCTCCTTGGACAGAGGCGAAAATTGATGAGAGAGGGCATCAGCCCTAACATTCTTACTACCAGGCAGGTGTTAGACCACATAATTAAACCGAGACAAAAATAGCGCTCATGTGGCCTGTCGGGGAGACAAACGTTTTGCTTCAGATAGATAAGTTAAATTCTTGTGGTCAGTAAGAATGAGCACTGGCACGCTAGTACCCTCGAGAAGATGCCTCCATTCCTTAAGTGCCAAAATTATGGCCAGTAATTCCCTGTCGCCAATTTCATAATTGGACTCCTCTAGAGACAATTTCTTAGAGAAGAAACCACACGGATGCAAGGAACCGTCAGGAGTAGGACGTTGAGACAAGAGGGTACCTACTCCAGTCTCAGAAGCATCGACCTCAAGAATGAAAGGCAGGACAGGGTTAGGATGAGCCAGAACTGGAGCGGCAGCAAAGGCAGTCTTAAGACTATCAAAGGCCTTAATGGCAGTAGGTGACCAATGGAGTGGATCATTCTCTTTACGGGTCATGTCTGTGATAGGTTTGACCAAGGAAAAAAAGTTTTGAATAAACTTTCTATAGAAATTGGTGAACCCCAAAAAACGTTGAATAGACCGAAGACCAACTGGGCGAGGCCACTGCAGAACTGCAGATAACTTGTCAGGATCCATGGAGAACCCTGCAACGGAGATAACATAACCTAGGAAGGTTACTTGAGTCTGATGGAACTCACATTTCTCAAGTTTACCAAACAGGCCGTTCTCACGTAGTCTCTGAAGAACCCGTGTAACATCAGAATGATGAGCCTCAAGTGTGGGTGAGTGTATGAGAATGTCGTCTAAGTACACCACAACACACTGTTGCAACATATCTCGTAGGACATCATTAATACATTTCTGAAAAACAGCAGGAGCATTACATAGGCCAAAGGGGATTATAAAATACTTATAATGCCCGCTCCTGGTGTTAAATGCTGTTTTCCATTCGTGACCCTCCTTAATCCTAACGAGATTGTACGCTCCTCTCAAATCAAGTTTAGTAGCTCCCTTAAGGTGGTCAAAGAGTTCCGTAATAGGGTAAGCATTCTTAATGGTAAGACGATTAAGACCCCTATAATCGATACATGGTCTTAACTCGACACCCTTTTTCTTCACAAAGAAGAAGCCAGCGTTGCAGGAGAGCAGGATTTGTGGATGATCCCCCATGACAGAGAATTGGCAACATACTCCTCCATAGCACAATTCTCTGCAACAGACAGAGGGTACACCCGGCCCCGAGGAGGAATGGCTCCGGGTTGCAGGTCTAAGGCACAATCATAAGACCAGTGAGCAGGCAATGTACTGGCACGCACCTTGTCAAACACATGTAGGAACTCTCGGTACTCCTCTGGCAATTGAGAAACTGAAGAAGTGCACAAGAGTTTAACTGGTTTCCGAAGACAAGTGGAATTACATTGCGGGGACCACAACAAAATTTCGGACATGCGCCAGTTGTGACTGGGATTGTGTTTTTGGAGCCATGGATAACCCAGAACAAGCGGAATATCCGGAGAGTTTATCACCTGGAACTGGAGGGTTTCAAAATGGAGAGCCCCAACAGCCATGGACAACGGAGCAGTTTCGTGAGTAATGAGTGTGGGCTGAAGGGGCCTGCCATCAATGTCCTTAATAGCAAGCAGAACGGACCGAGGCAAAACAGGAATGGAGTGCTTTGATACAAAAGCACTGTCAATGAAATAGCCCACAGCACCGGAGTCAACAAGAGCCTGGGTGACTCTGGAGGAGTCCACCCAGGAAAGGACAACCGTGACCAAAGGTTTCTCCTTAAGCGGTTCCGGGGATGAGAATAAACCACCCAAGGTCTGCCCCCAACAGAACCTTAGGTGTGAGCGTTTCCCGGCCGTGTAGGACAAGACTTCAAAAGGTGGCCCTGTAACCCACAATAGAGGCAGAGCCTCTCCCTCCTCCTAAAGGCCCTCTCCGCCGCAGAGAGACATATGAATCCCAACTGCATCGGCTCAGCAGTACCTGGTGACTCAGGACCAGGAGGCATGGGAGGAGAGGGAGGCATGGGTGGGAACAAACACGTAGGAGACCACGGAACAGGAGGCTTCTGCAAGCGCTCCTTGAAAAAGAGCCTCTCTCTGAGTCTGATGTCAATTAGGATCAAAAAAGACACCAATACCTCAAGATCCTCTGGTAAATCTCTGGCAGCAACTTCGTCTTTAAGCGCATCAGAGAGCCCATGAAAGAAGGCGGCAACAAGGGCTTCATTGTTCCAACCTACCTCTGTGGCAAGCGTACGGAACTCAATAGCAGACTGAGCAACAGATCTTGTACCTTGCTGAATGGACATGAGTCGTTTAGCAGCAGAGGAGGAGCGAGCCGGAACATCAAATACCCTTCGAAAGGAGGCCACAAATTCAGGGTAATTTGAAATCACAGGTTTATTAGTCTCCCACAAGGGATTAGCCCAGGCAAGAGAAGGTGTCAGAGAGTAACGAGATGAGAAATCCCACCTTAGCTCTGTCAAAGGGAAACGCCTGAGGTAACATCTCAAAGTAAATGCCCACCTGGTTCAAAAACCCTCTGCACTGAATAAGATCGCCTCCATATCACTGAGGTAGAGGTGCAGAACCGGACATGCTCCTGGTAGGCATAGGTGCAGCAGCGGAAACAGGAGCAGCCATAACTTGAGGGACACTTTGGTCCAAATGTGCAGTGTGAGTCAGCAGGGTTTGCATGGTTTGCTCAAATTGATCCAAGCGGTGATCCTATACATCCATCCTGGAAATGATGGCACGTAAAGTTGGATCATTAGCACCATCAGGATTCATGTCCTTTCCGTAATGTCAGGGTGCCAGGAATCAGACTGAGACAAGAAGTGCAAAAATAATCACACCTTTATTAATAGCAAAAAATAATAAAAAGTCCACAAGTCAAATAACAAGCCAGGAATCAAAACCAGAGCTGGTAGTCAGACGAGCCGAGTCAGGAGCCAAAGCGAATAGTCAGATGAGCCGGAATCAGGAACAAGGAAAACAGCAGAGTCAGGAACAAGCCAGGGATCAGGAACCAGGAAGGACGTCAGGCAGCCAGGTAATACACAGGAACTCACAAACAGGTCTGAGACAGCGCAAAGGCAAAGCATACTGAATAGAGGCCCTTTAAAAAATAAGTGATGACATCACAATTCTGAGACTGCATCCTGTGTCACATGGATGATGCACACAAGTCTGGCCATAAAAGGAAGTGCAGGAATTGAGCACCATAGTCAGGAAGAGAGGTGAGTAAAATGACTGCCAGCAGCACATGGCAAACACAACAGGGAAAAAACCCTGACACCAATTTTCCTTTTTATCACCCTCAAAGGGAATATCTATTATAGGTTCATTTTCTTGGAGTAAACCTTCCAGATTTTCAAGGGTGTTCCTTTCATCGTCAGAAATATATTATTTGGACAATAGTGACCTTTGAAGGTTTATAACTGTTATTATTAAGTTTCTTTTTCCATTTATATACTCTTTTGTTGGCATAATCTGTTTTATCCCTACTTAGTTTCCCCTGTTTCATTTGTTTAATTTCTTCCTCATATTTATCCAACTCTTTTTGGTATTGTTTATATATTGATTCAAACTCTTTGAGCGATTCAAATTCCCGTAATTTTGTATTGAGTTCTTGTACTTTAGTTTCCAATATATCATACTCTTCTTTATCATGCTTGATTAAGATTTTCATTAATTTAGCAGAACACTCTGAGAGTGCTGCTTCCCATTCTACAGTGTGTTCTGGATTGCGGAATTTGAAAGCAGGGAATAATTGGATTCTCAGTCCCCTTGGTATTAGCTTGAGTTCTAAATATTTTTCAAAAAAATGGTGATTCCACCACAGTTTGACTTGTTTAAATATTAGTTTATGGATATCTTTGAGGGCTTGGTTCATTGAGTCTTGGTTGTTTAATGTATTAGCATGTGGATTCTCCAACACAGCATTTAAATCTATTTCTCTTTTGTTGTCTGGGTTTTCTATCCATTTCCCATTTAGAAGACTATCGGCTAGATTACGAGTTTTGCGTTATGAGTGAAAAAGCCTCATAACGCTGCTTTTTCACTACTGCTGGTATTACGAGTTTCCATAACGCCACAAATATCACCATCTACGCTCAAATTCATACCGCTCACACAGACCCAGTAGTTAATGATATATCGATAATAAAAACATCCACAAATCACTTAAAAAACATTACACAAAGTACACTTACACTCATAAAAACACTACACAATATTTATTTTTCATATTAAATTTTTTCATGTCAAAATAGAACGGATCAAAGTTACGAGATCTCAGGAGTTTGAAAACAAATGCACACAAACCCATTTTACATTGACTTACATAGACATACATGAACATACACTCATTTAGCTACATCTAAATTCAAATATTATTACATACATACACAAATCTATAGATACAAACAATATACAGCACATTACCTAAACAAAACAGATTTTTATTATGAAATTAATACGATTTAGCTACTTTTTCACAGTAGAACATGACGTCACTCACTTTACGCTCAACACAATTGTTAGATTTTATTTTTCTGGAAATTTCTCTATTCCATTGACTTCTAAGGGGAAGACATGGTCGTGCATGTGACCGGCAGATTTACCTAACGCACGCAAAATGCGTAGACTTTAAAACTCGTAATACCAGCGTTAGAATTGTAGCGCTAATTCATTCATTCTTGCGTTAGTCCCGCTATGACAAGTAGATCAAGAATTTACTATTTCCCTATGGAGTTATGGCTTTTACTTGTGTGAAATTCACTCCAACATCAAATTCTAAAAGGAAATTACATTACATCAACTAGAAATCACCATCAATTCTATCATCAGCAATATGAAATAGGTTTTAAAAATTAAATTAGATTTAAACGGACAGAAAATTATTTTATACATTTCATTATTCACAAACAGTAGCCAATTGTAAACACGTATCATTTACGTCTATTATAGCATTTCATTTATTCAACTCATATGCTTGAATGAACAACATATGTACATAGGCTCACCAGTTGATGATTGATGGATGCACATACATGCCTTTTGGGATTGACTCATACATGTGCATTGATATTCAGAAAAAAACACATATAAACAATGAACACATTTACATCATACAACTACATTGGAAGGTTGCTTAACATTGGATTCTCACTCAGAATCACGAAAAAGCAATTATGGATTTAGTGTCCCTTTAACATCACGATTTACTCATAATATACCATTAGGAATTATGTACAATAATAACATATCATTATAAAATATTAGAGCTGTCACTTTTTTGGAAGGAACAACAATGCTATACTGCTTTATATAAATCAGCATATGTGGGAGAGAATCACAATACAGACGTAGATGTACATAACACGCATCACACAACAACAAAACACACATTTATCTTTTTAATCAGCACACAAGAAGAATGTTGTAAAATACATCACAATGAAGATTTGCAAACTAGACAGGCAGATTGCTAATATGATGATGTCATTCTAAGCTTCAAACATACAGATTACAGCATTAGGACTGTACCGCCCCTTTCAGCAGTTTCTCACTCAATACTACATATACGTAAACAACAGGGTTGGAAGATCTTCATTATTATTGTGATTTCAATGGGACAAGTAAAATATTGACATCTCGCTAATCACTTATATATACAATATTACAGATGTCAGCAGGAAGATTGTCATTATTATTGCGATGTCAATGGGACACGTAAAATATTGACATCTCGCCAATCACTTATATATAATATTATAGCTGTCACCCATTACTTTATCGTTTTGAAACAATATTGCAGCAACATTGATCGATCAGATTCTATGCCATGTCTATGCACTTATTATACACAAGTATGCACTTTCAGTCATGTTAGCGTGGACGTGTGCTTTCTACTATAACATTATGTTTAATACATTTTTATTACGCATATGAACAAACATTACGAAGATGCACTGTATATGTTATATTTTACACTTTTACATTACGATTCATTGGGGGGGGGGTAATAAATTTCATCAAACACAAGAAAATCAGCCCCTTTGAAAGCATTTGTTTGTGTACAATCAATTGTACACAATCAGCAATCATTACAAACTCACTACCATTGGACATATTGCACTATAAATCCCCCAAACAACATGGCCAAAGCGTCCCTTGTGATCGACATTGTATCAAATCGTTTTTGTGTTTTTGCATACCTTGTTACTCCTTGTGTGTTTGCTCTGCTGTTTAGCTTTGTGCTGCTTGGCTTTGCAAATATGGATGATCCGCAGTTAGTTGGTGCTGGTGCTGTTGCACGAGTTGTGTTCAACCGAATCAGATGTGCTCAGCGTCTCCAAGAGAGACAAAGGGCTCATCTGGTTAGAGATTCTCGTGTTGAAAGGCTGAGGCCCACCTTGGATAACATGAGCGACTTCGAGGTTTATGACAAGTATAGGCTCAATCGCGATCAGCTCATTAGCCTTTATGATGTACTTAAACCTCATATGGAGCCACGTAGACGTATGCGGACTGCAATCCCTGGCATGACCAAGATGCTAAGCTGCATACACATCCTGGCCTCCAGAAGTTTTCAACTTTTTGACAACTTTCTGGACGCCATGGTACGAGTCAGTAAGCTTTATATAGGATTCTCTCAAAATGATGGCGATTGGAGGCGCCTGAAGAGGGAATTCTATGCAATAGCTTGAATTATCAATGTCTTGGGAGCAATAGATTACACCCACATTGCGCTGCGTGCTCCAGCAGATGACCAGCCCTTCCGAAATTGCAAACACTTCCATAGTCTCACCGTGTAGTTTGTTTGCGAGCACGGATGCAGATTATGCAGGTGTGTGCGAATTTAAGCAGTGCTTGTCATGATGCCCGCATCCTGAGACAGTTGTCCCTGTGGCGGCAGTTTGAGGGCAGACAGTTTCTCCATGGGTGGCTCGTTGGTGAGTACTTGTGCACAACTTGGTTAATTAATTAGACAATTGCCACTGTAATCTTCAAAAACAGTTGTGTTTGTGTAATGTGCAAAATGTGCAGATATAGAATGCAATTTAACCATGTAATTGTCTCTTTCAGAAAATGTCTAGTTTTAGCTCCAAACAGATATGTAGCATGTCCTAGCTTAAATGTGCCGCTCTAGGATGCAATTTAACCATTTCTTTCTCTTTTAACAAATGTCTCGTTTATGTGATTTTCGTGTACACAAATGCATTGTATCTTATAAAAATGTATTTTAATATAATAAATGTTTCTATCTTTGTAATTTTTTTTTTTTTTTAAGTAAATTTTTATTGATAAGAACATTGTGAAAACCATATAACAGTGCATTTTTTGTACATAATTGGTAGCGGTAGTACACACGATAATGCAGGAAATAAATGACATCAAGAGGGAATCAGCGAGCACTGCAGGGGAGTCATTTATTATATTGAAAAGCTATCTGGTGCGCACAGGTACAGTTATCTTGTTATGTATTGGTACTCTGATAAAATTTTAAGTTTTTATAATTTAGTCCATAAATGGCAAATGATGCCATATTCAGTAGTCCTGACAGTTAAAGAATACAAATCACATGGTATATGTACTGTATAAGGGCGGATATAGCGTTGTTGGGTTTAATCACCCAAGACCCATTAAGGGAGGGTGTAGTGGGGGGGGGGGAGTACAGGGGGAAGAAAGGGGATAGGGGTAGGGGGAAGGAAAATATCAGTTGGGGGGGGAGGGTGCTAATGGAAGGGGAAATCCCCATCAGTAAATGAGGGGCACCTCGGGACAATCACAGTGAGGTGCACCCTCGGGGACTAGGGAAGAAACATTACCAGAAGTTGGCTACTAGTGTTCTGAAGAGAAAAGCCTAATTATGGGGTTTGTTTCAGGTAAGTCTCCCAGGATTCCGAGATTAGGCTAGATGTTCCTGACTGATTTCAAATCTGAAAGACATAGTCTTCCATGGATTTGATGTATTGTAGGTAGTCAACCACAGCTTGCCATCTTGGAGGCTGCGGTTTCTTCCAGTTCCTGGCTATCAGCATTTTAACCGAGGTCAGCAAGTAGACAAATAGGTATCTCTTATGGATCGGCAATTTTTTTATTCCAATATGATGGAGGGCTAGAACCGGGGTGTCCGGTGTCGGGAGTTCTAAGGCCGTGCAGGCCATGCATGATCTAGACCAGAGCGGTCGAAGTCTGTCACATGACCACCACACATGGAGCGGAGTGCCTATTTCTCCACAGTCTCTCCAACATAGGGGTGAGTGCCCAGGGTACAGAGTCCGAAGTTTAGCTGGTACTAGGTGCCATCTAGTAATGATCTTGAAATAGAGTTCATACATGGTGACACAGTGTAGTGCAGATTTAGTCACCAGTATAGCCTTGGACCAGTCAAGTGTCGTGTAGGTAAGTCTCAGCTCAGTTTCCCAAGAAATCATGTGTCTGGTTTTTACGAGGATGGGAGGCCCTAAGAGGGATTTGTAGTGAGTGGTGAGGGGCCTATATAATTGTAGGCCCACTTTCCACCTAATCTCCCAGATGGTGGGTGCCCTGATCTTGTCAGTCAGGAATCCCCATGCCTTCATAAGGGATCTGAGCCTCATAAAGTCAAACTCCAAGTGGCGAGGAATATCAAACCTTGCGACCATGTCTTGGGGTGAGAGGAGGTTATCGTTTAGGTAGAAGTCACCTAATGAGGTGACCCCTAGGTACTTCCAGGCGGTAAGCCTGACATTAGGTAGTCCCTGCAGGAGCGCGATAACAGGATGGATGGGCGAAGGGTGCGGGGCTATCAGCAAATTGTGTCTCAGCTGGAACCAAGCCGACTGGCAGTCTTTAATCAGGTGGTTAGAGATAGTTATTCGTGAAACTAAGTGCAAGGGAACACACAGCAGGTCTGAGAGTTCAATATATGCTGGGAGAGATGCTTGTTCTAGCTCTCTCCACTTTGCGGGTGGGAGTTCTTGCCCCCAGGCTGAGGCATGAGATATCATCGCTGCTTGGTGATAGAGTTGGACATTAGGCAGGTCTAGCTCACCCCGTTCAACCGGCGCCTGAAGAGTGGCTGCCACAACTCTCGGCTTCTTATTATCCCAGATATATGAATTGAATATTGTTTGGAAGCTGCGCAGCATCTTCACCAGGACTGGGATAGGGATACATCTCATGATATATGTCAGTTTGGGGAGGATCATCATCTTCAGAGCAGCAATTCTGCCCATCCACGATATTTCCTCATATTTCTTCGATTTCAGTCGAGCATCAACCCCTTTTAATAGAACAGTGTAATTTTCCTGTATCACTTTACCCTTGTCATGCGATAGGAAGACACCTAGGTGTTGTATCCCATTCACTGACCACTTCAATGAGTAGAGTCTCTTAAGACACCTCTGTTCCGCCTGGTCCAAGTGGATCATGTAGGCCTCTGTTTTAGACATGTTGATCTTATAGTTCGATATTCTGCTAAAAGAATCAATGGTCTCTAGGAGGGGGGGAAGCGACATGACTGGGTTTGTAAGGAATAGGGTGAGATCATCAGCGAAGAGCGCCAACTTCTGGAGTGTATCGTGTATCTGAAGGCCCTGGATCATGGGATTTTTCCTAATTGCTTCTGCAAGCGGCTCCATAGCCAGCGCGAAGAGGAGTGGGGACAAGGGACATCCCTGCCTGGTCCCATTTCTGATAATAATT
This sequence comes from Bombina bombina, assembly GCF_027579735.1. Lineage (NCBI taxonomy): Eukaryota > Metazoa > Chordata > Amphibia > Anura > Bombinatoridae > Bombina > Bombina bombina. The sequence continues at coordinate 295,557,813 of NC_069502.1, read as the reverse complement.
TTAGGGGAACAAAAACCCAAGCCCTTGACCATGGCCGTCGGGGAGGCATAGAGAGCGGCCACAGCAGTGCGGAAGAATCGAGGGATCCCAAAATGTTCCAGGGTACCAAACATATATTCCCACCCCACCCTGTCAAACACCTTTTCTGCATCCATAGACAGGGTGAGGAGGGGCAACCCCATGTCAGCCACTTCCATAAATATATTCAGCAGCCTTTGGGTATTATATGTACCTTGCCTACCTTGTATGAATCCCACTTGGTCCAAATGTACCAGCGAGGGTAAGTGTCGTCCAAGTCTGGTCGCCAGGACCTTAGCGTAGACCTTCACATCCACATTAATAAGTGAGATAGGCCGATAGCTACCACAAAGCGCTGGGTCTTTCCCATCTTTAGGGATAGCCAGGATACTTGCCTCTAAGAACTCTGGGAGGAAAGCTCCAGCCTTCGCCACCTCATCATAAAGACGAAGTAATATAGGTGACAATAATTGGGCAAAGGTGCGGAAGAATAAGCCTGTGAAGCCATCTGGGCCCGGTGCCTTGTGGGGCTTTAAGGTTAGGATAGCTGTTTTAATATCCTCCAGGGTGAAGGGAGTAGTCAGATCATCTACAGAATCAGCATCTAAGGAGGGAAGGTCCAACTTTGCCAAAAACGGTTGGATCGCCGCCCTATGAGCGTCAACTCCCAGAGAGTTGCTGTCTAGGTTGTATAGAGAGGTATAGTAGTCAGCAAACGCCTTCCCTATATCTCTGGGTGAGTAAACTGCGCCTGCTGTTGTTTTGATCATGGGGATCCTGGCTTGAACCGTACGATCCCTAAGCTTACGGGCAAGTAGTCTATCAGCCTTATTTCCTTTGTGGAAATACAATTGCTTGAGCCTAAATAGGTTAGCTTGAACCCGAAGCTGCTCTCTCTTATTTATCTCATCTCTAATGGTATCTACCCGGGTGGCAAGGATGGGAGTAGGAGTGCTTTTGTTTGCCAGTTCAATCTGTCTTAGTTCCGTATATAGTTTAGCGAGGGGGATCTTACTCTTTTTTGAAAAAACAGGAAAAGAGAGAAGATTCCACAAATAAGTGCAACCTCAAAGTCTAGGATAAAAAGCACATATAGAGACAGGACCAGTAAATTCAATGCAAAAGTAATATATTTGAATATATGTAATGAACAGTGAAATATACAATTAAATGCATTCAACTAACCATCCATACACACACATACATTCTTCATTAAAAGGGGTACCCCAATTAGCAGCAAAAAATATCTTATTGTCGTGGTGCACCACATAAGTCCAGAGACTGTAAATCACCTCACACTTCAAGCCCGCTATTAGGAAGAGTTACCCCGTTCAAAGCAAAAATCAAGAAAATAAGATTTGGACGGTTTGCCACTGATGCAGCATATACACAGACGGATGAGGATCACGGTGTCTCTGTAACCAAGTATGCCGCTCGATGCGGCTGGTATGTGATTACCTGTCTGTGATTATTTTGATGTGCTTACTAAGCATTTATTTGTGGACTGCAAGTGACTTTATATTTGCTGTGGCTTTCGTCCTTTAAAGAAAAAATGCACCAATGAGACGTATACATTTTCTATACCCATCTACTGCATAGCAGTGTTTCTGGCAGAGATTGTGCTTTACTAACCTCACTACACTAAAAGGAATCTTATTGAACTTTGCTTTATTGCATGTTATTAACGCTACTGCTAGCACAGGATATTTGGATATTTGGATGGGATTGTGATTCATGAGTTTAATGCACTAACCAACTTGCATGAAGAACCTCTGCAAAATGTTTAAATCCCTGCTTTATTACACCTGGCTTACGCATTTGTTTGCATGTATTCAGTGCTTGGCTTTAACATCCAGTGCCAATTGTGATTTACAGTCTCTGGACTTATGTGGTGCACCACGACAATAAGATATTTTTTGCTGCTAATTGGGGTACCCCTTTTAATGAAGAATGTATGTGTGTGTATGGATGGTTAGTTGAATGCATTTAATTGTATACTTCACTGTTCATTACATATATTCAAATATATTACTTTTGCATTGAATTTACTGGTCCTGTCTCTATATGTGCTTTGTATCCTAGACTTTGAGGTTGCACTTTTTTGTGGAATCTTATCTCTTTTCCTGTTTTTTCAAATATATAGCTTTCTAGGTTGCACTATAGTTAATATTATTAGATTTATTTAGGAGAGCTTTACTAAATTTTCTTTTTTTAGGATCTTACTCTTAGCTTTCAATTGTGCACTTTTTTTAAGGAAATGACCTCTGAGGTAAGCTTTAAGCGAGGCCCACAGTATTTCCAGGCTCATGTATGGAAATGTATTGATCTGGCAGTCTCCAAGAGGGCCTGCTATCAGGAGGTCGCAATATCGAGCACCGCGCACTAACCAGGTCATGGTCGGACCAGGAGCATGGCCTTATGCGCGGGGTATGGAATTGGTCTAGAGTCCAAGAGTCGCATAAAAGGTAATCAATCCCCCACCATTGCTGCGTGGGAGGAGGCGAGAGTGGCGGGAGGCCGGTCCTGCTGTACGTACGAACGAGCCCTGACGTACCTGCAGGAGAGCTCTTGGCGAGTAGCCAACAGCCAGGTCCTCCTTCCCCACCGGTGCTGCGAGGAAGGAGGTAGGCTCACTGAGGATTTCTGTTGTTGGTCTCCTGAAATGCTGGGATAACGCCGTATTATAAGAGGGTGAGTGACACAGAGGAGCACCTCTGATTGCTTGTTTTCTAAAATGCCTGCATGTAGACAGCTTTAAAAAGGGCACATAAGTACTGGAGAAAGAAGAAAAAAAAATCTTTTTTTTGTTTGGTAAACTTGATTGAGCGGCCTGAAATAGGCACTTTAATACTAAAGCAGAGTCACAAACTCAAGTCTGAACAGCTGCCTGGTGAGGGGAGCAGGGGAGGAGAGGAGATTAAAAGTTTGGTCTGCAAATAAAGAAGTTAAGCTGTACGTGCTGCTGATTAAACTGAAACTTTGCGTGGAAAGAAGGGGAAACAAAGAAGGATAAGGAGAAAAATTGGATATGGGTACCATGCTGTGAATGAATGTTTTTTTCTCTACTGGAAGGGACTTGCATAATAAAATCCCCCCTTACATCTTGAAGAGGACAAAACTAACTGAACTAATTATTTCTGTTTCTAATTGCCTCTGTTATTGACTAAGTAACGACTACTGGTCTGATCTTTCTCCCTTTCCTAGCATAGGGGAAGGTGAAGAAAAAGAAAAATCCTTTTCAAGTTACTGAAAAATAATTGCTTTTCTCCACAGTATTTAAACTAATAGAGATATTATTTTCACTAATTACTATCTGTTATGATTTTTTTTATATAGTTTTTTAGGGCTGTTTTGTTTCTGTGCTGTTGTCTTTTAAGCTTGGACAATATAGGGTAGTAAACAGAGAAGAGGGATTATCAAACTGTGAATTTCAATATTAAACTTTCTACATACTTTTATAGAGGATAGAATAATAAGAGGAATACACAGTGATTATCTCTATGTGCCCTTTTTTTTTCCTTTTCTGTTACTTTTCTTGCTTATACCAAGGATCTAATATATGGCTAGGTGTTGTGTACTATTACACAGGGTATAACGGAATTAGCACACATTTGTTAATCCTTCTAGTAACTAGGGGAAGGGAAGGAAGAAAAGGGAAAGGCAAAAGAAGCTCTGTACTTGGCGTTGTGTGTTTGTGGTTCCTTAATTGATAAACCAAGCCACTCTAAACTTTCTAAGGAAAAGGAAACATTAAGCTCTGTCTGATTAGCTATTTCCTTTGTCCTATAGGCCTTAACTTTTTTTGCTTGTTAAGTATTATTAAGGTATTGAGCTAAGAAGGTAAAACCAGCAGAACGTAATAACTGGCTTTAACATATTATTATGCTGTTTTAAGTATTGTATTATACTGAAAAACATAAAAGGACTTACTCAGTATTGAGAGTGACATTAACCCCTGCAGAAGTGACCCGTGGGGACTCCACCCGGGTTAAGGCAACAGGTGGTTGCCGTTCCCCGGCTTGGTGGGCCCCGGACCGGCACATGGTAATTGGTTGTATATAATATTAGATTTGAGATCCTTTCCATCTATAAATCAAGTAATCTCAAATTATTTAGAAATGTTTATGACCCACTAGGCTTTTTTGGGCCTTCTCTTGTGATAATCTCAATCATTTATTGCTTTATCATCTAGAAATACTATATATTTAATGAGCTTCACTGAATATAGACATAGAAATTGTGAGTTTTTGATGCTGTCACCTTATATTAAGGATATTAGGCCTGAGGTTACTGTTATAACCAATAGAATTAACGCTATTAGGTAACACTATAGAGTAATTAACTGTCTTTACTTAGTGGCTCTCCCTCCTACCGTTATTCACTCAGTGTCATCTTTATACATGATTTGGTGAACAAGTCTAATCCACTATTTGGTTTTCAGAAAAAAAAAAAAAAGAGAGAGATATACCCCTCCCCTTCACACCCTTGCACATTGTCCCCTCACCCCTTGTCCTCACTTCCCTCTCCCCTATTGATGCACTTGGAGAATTCTCCCTAACAAGGCTTATTGATCTAATTACAAGATTTCACGGCACATGGATAAATTCCTTCACTCACACTCCCGGACTCCTTCACCAGTCATGGCAACTAAGCAGAGAGATAGGAGGACAAAGGTCACTGCTGAAGTACCCTCTGAATTACCTATCTCTGCAGCTCCTACCCCGCCTATAAATGAATTGACTAATATACAGGCTTTAGTAGCTAGTATCTCTGAGGCACTAACCCCTAAATTTGATGCTTTAAGGTCTGAGATTAAACAGGATTTAAATTTACTCAGACAGGAGATAAAACTATTTTCAAATAGATTAGACGAAGTCGAACAGAGAGTATCCGAATTGGAGGATCTTGCTTCAGTTCAAGGGTCTAATCTTGATTCTAACAACATAATCATTGCTAAAATGCAGAACAAAATTGAAGACCAGGAAAATCGCTCTAGGCGAAATAATATTCGTATCATTGGGGTACCTGAAGGGGGCCAAACGGAAGATTTAAGTAAACTTATTCCTGAGGTGTTAGTTCAGCTACTCAAAATCTCTCCCAATCACCCTCAAATAGTAGTTGAGAGGATACATAGACTAGGGAGACGAATAGTGGACAGGCAGGAAGATAGCAGGCCCAGACCTATTATAGCGAAGTTACTTAACTTTCAAGATAAGGTCACAATACTTCAATATTTTCGGAAAAACCAGCCCATAATCTATAAGGAAAATAGAATTCTTCTATTCCAAGATTATTCAGTTGAAACAGCCACTAAGAGAAGGAATTTGGCTCCAATTTGTACAAAATTTATCCATCAAGGCTATCAGGCCTTAATTATCTACCCTTCCAAACTAAAAATGTATGCAAAAGGCAAGACTTATTTATTTGATAACTCACACAAGGCTGAAAAATTGTTGCAGCAACTGAATAATCAGGAGTAGTAAAAGTTATCATGGATAAGGTAGCAAATACAGACAAAAAATGTGGCTAGAATGGGCAGATTTTTTTCTGTCTGTTCTCTCCCCTTTTCCTTCTAACCTTTTTTTTTTCTTCTTCCTCTCCCTCTCTCTTCTCCCCTTTCCATGCTTTATTTCTTCCCTTCTGTGCTCCTTTTCCTCCTCCTTTTTTTCCCTCTTTTTCCCTCTCCACCCCCCCTCCTCAGGTGAATGACTAACCAAGTAGCTAACTTTAAGGTAGTCTCCTGGAATGTGGGGGGGGGGTATCAACACCCATTAAAAGGAAAACGATTTTAACTCATGTAAGACGGCTTGAGTCTGACATAGTTTTCTTACAGGAAACACATCTAACCCTGGAGGAAACTCTGAAACTCAAACAAGGATGGGTAAAAGAAATCTATGCCTCATCCGGCACATGTCGGAGAAGGGGGGTGGCCATATTGATGGGGAAAAGGCTTAAAGCAGACACTCTCCAGATTTTACCTGATCCAGAGGGGAGATCTATCTTTTTAAAGATTAAAATTGACAAGACAATTTTTTCACTCTGTAATATTTACGCACCTAATACTATTGATTCAGAATTCTGGAATCAGCTACAAGCCAAGATTCTCTCTTTCAGGGAAGGATATCTAATTCTCAGAGGGGACTTTAATATGGCCCCCCATTGTCCTTTGGACAGGTTAAGGGAGAAAGAGAAACATAAAAAGAACAAGAAAGATAATTTAGAATCTAAACTGCTGACTAAAATCAGGCAAAACTTGAACATTAGAGACATATGGAGGATTCAGAATCCTGACGTTAGGGAATTCACGTGCCTTTCTAAAGCACATAAGACTATGTCAAGAATAGATCTTTTCCTTATTGATGAAAGGCTGTGCACAGCCAAAGTAAGAGCAAAGATATTACCTATCTTTCTCTCTGATCATGGACCAATCTCTCTGAATTTTCAACTGACAGGCCCTAGAACAGGTTCTTCGCGTTTCCACTTTCCTTCCTTCTTAGCATCAGATACAAAATTTAAAGCTCAGCTGAAGATTAAATTTGAAGATTATATTCAGTGCAACAGAGAATATTGGGACCGCCCCCTGATTTTTTGGGAAGTGGCCAAAGCAGTTATGAGGGGTGAAATCATTGCTTATAATGCAATGATAAATAAAAAATTAAGATCAAGAGAAAGAGAGTTAAACAATGTAGTAATTAACTCATATAATCGTCTCCTCTTGACAAGAAATTCGGTTAACTGGGCAAGTTATCTTCGGGCGAAAAACAATAAAGACACTTTTTCTATCTATAGAGAAACTCAGTCAGAGTTAAAATTACAATCTAAATTATAAAGATATGGAAACAAATCTGGTAAATTACTTGCTAATTTGGTCAAAAACGAGAAAAAGTCATCACTTATCAAAAAACTTCTTGTAGATGGGAAGCTCTTTACGGAGAACACAGAGATACGTAAGGAACTGGTTAAATATTATCAAGACATATATGCCTCTAAAATATATGATTTAACACAGGCAGAGGAGTTCTGGAGTAAAATTAGTTGTCCCAAGGTAGAATTAATAGAGACTCTTAATGCCCTGATAAGAGTAGAAGAAATAGAGAAGGTGATCTCTGAATCCACTATTAATAAAGATTCCTTTGTGAATAGCCCTTTTAGAATAGCTAAGGAGTCATTTAAGTATTTAGGCATAGTAATACATATTAATCCACGGGATCTATATAATCTTAATATTTCTCCAATTATGACCATAATTAAAAATAAACTCAGACTCTGGGAAAATCTACCTCTCTCTATTTCAGGACGGATAGCCTTGTTTAAAATGGTTCTTCTCCCCAAACTATTATATGTATTACAGAACACAGCATTAATACTTTATGATAGGGATATTCAAGGGCTAAACAGCTGGCTTAGAAGCTTCATCTGGCAGAAGAGAAAACCCAGGATAGCCCTGAGCAAACTAACACATGCCAAAATATTTGCTGGTTTTGCATTACCTGATATACGGCTCTACAATCTCGCTTTCTTAGCACGAATTGCGCAGATTGCATCTTCTGTAATAATTACGTTTTAAACAACGCATTGGAAGATAGTGTTTGTGACCCATATCTTCCATGTGCACTGCTGCATTGTGACTTAAAAGGTTTGTCATCCAAAATCAAGGAGAATAAAATGATTCTTAATCCTCTAAAGGCCTGGTGGAAGATAGGGAAGCTTCTTTCTATTAACTGTAAGGTTTCAAAATATCTCCCTATTCTGGGTAACCCACTATTTCAAGCAGGATTAGATTCTGCAATTTTTAAGAAGTGGCAAATGGTGGGACTGAATACAATGATTCAATTTATTGATAAAGAAAAAAAATGTGTTAGAACTTTTGAAGAAATTAAAAATAGCTTCAACCTCTCTAATAAGGAGTTCTTTGCGTTTTTGCAAGTAAGGCACTATGCATTAGAGCTAATGAGGGAGGGAGAGTGGCAATGGGATTTGGGAGATCTAGAGGATTGGCTCACGTTAGTTAAGAAGGGACGTATGTCCATCTCTTTTTGTTACTATCTTTTAGGAGCAAACAGAGCAAGTCATACTCTAGAGAAAATTGCTCAAGATTGGAGACTAATTTTGGCCCAGGATTACATTGACCATAAATTTATACAAAAATCTATTCATAAAGTGGCAATGGCTACTCTTTCAGCAACATGGAGAGAGGCTCATCTTAAGTTATTACATAAATTTCACTATACTCCGGAAAAAGGCTATAAGCTCCAGAACATGAATTTTTTTAAATGTCCTAAGTGCTCCTTAACTGCGGCAGATCTCTTACATATGATATTTAATTGTCCCCTGATCAGGCAATTTTGGCGCAAATTAGAATTCTGGATCAATACTACTCTTAGGATCTCCCCCCTAGAGATATCGGCAAGCTTAATTATATTTTGTTGCGACAATCAGATAGAACAACAACCAAATGAAAAGATAATAAGTGTCTATAATGGCAGCTAGGTATTTAATATTTAAAAAATGGAAGACGAGAGAAATCCCTAGTGTGGTGGAAATAAAAAATTTCCTCAAAAAAACAATGCATATTAGAACAACGTGACACGGATATTAATAATGATTCTGACATCAGAATTTTTTTTAGTAAATGGGCACCATTTATTAAATCTCTCCCGGCCACAGAGATAGACTATATTGTATTTCCCTTCCAAAACACAGAGCTAGTACAATTGGGGTTGTGGTAACTGGATAGGAATCGGAGGTTTTGGGGGGGGGATGAATGGGGAATTCCCCTCTCCTTTCCCCTTTCCCCCCTCCCCTTTTTTTTTCTTTTTTTCTCTCTTTTTTTCTTTTTCTTTCCCTCTCTCTCTTTTGGTGGAAGTGTTGAGAAATAACAGATGTGAGTCTGGATTGCAATAATAATAGTATAAAATTGAATTGAGGTTGATCAACTAAGAAAAATTATCTTGAGCATACTAATTCTTGATTAATTTGAAGATAATTTAGGAGTATTATTGGTTATAAAAATCATAAACAACATATTGGTTTGTTTTGTTGACTGTACGCATAAAGTATAGACGGGAAATTCTGCTGTTTTCCCTTGTTAAAATTTTTTTTTTTTTTTTCTCTTTTTTTTCCCCTTGTTGTTGTTTTTTGTTTAGGGAATTATAGAAATAATATAATTCAATAGGAAACTTTAGAGATGAAGGATTATTAGAATTATTGAATCCTTCACGGTTGTTTGGTTGTTTCTTTCATTGTTTATGTAATCGTCTCTGTTTCCTGGAAACTGTTTAAAAATGTATAAACATGTTGAAATATAATAAAAATGAAATTTTTAAAAAAAAGGTAATCAATTATGAGTAGGAGTTGTGTGGCTTAGAGTGGTGGGTGTAATCCCTTTCAGTCGGCCATATGTCATAGAGGCCATGTTGGTACATGAGTTTGCGCAGCGCATTGGACTGGGTAGTGAGATTCTGGTCAGTAAGGCGTATGTTAGTTGTTTTTTTTATCTAGAGTAGGGTCCCAGACTAAATTGAGATCTCCTCCTATCAGTAGGTGGCCCCTCCTAAGTTCGCCTCAGGAATGGTATTTGCTTGGTGTTTTGGGTGTAAATGGAGGCCAGAGTATAGAGTATTCCATTTAAAGTGCAGACTAAAATTAGGTATCTGCCCTCAGGGTCACGTTCGACATATTCTGTTACACAACAAACATCTCTATGCACCAAGATTGCTACCCCTCTCTTTTTCCCTAAAAAGGAAGCAGCTTCACATACTTGGTAGTGGGTCGGGTTACGGAACGGTCGTGCAGTTTTATCCCAATGTGTCTTTTGTAAGAACACGATGTGTAGCTTATGGGAGGCCAGATAATTAGATAGGAGACTTCGCTTAGTGGGGGAGTTTAATGCCTAGCCGTTTAAGGTGGCCACAGTTATGGGGGCCATGGGACCAAAGAGCTCTGTGTCTCAAAGGAGCGCCTTTCGTAACCTGAAGGTCCAAAGATAATGGGGGAGGGGGGAGGGGATCCCTAAAAGGAAAGAAGGGAAGGGGAGAGGGGATACCAAAGGGACAGGAAGAGAGGGATAGGTGTACCTGCCCGCTCTGTATAGTCCGTATGTGTCTTTATGGTACTGTCAGGTAATTAATGATGTGTATATTACACTATCTCAATGAGTGCTCTCTCATGTACTTGTAAGAGAACACAACTTTTAAGGTGGGGGGGGCAGGCGTGTGAGGCCTGACCCCAGTCAGCCGTTCTGACTTGTGCTTTAAGTATCTACATATGTCAGGTTTCCTATATAGTTTTCTTATATGCCACCCTACCAGTAGTGTATGGTAGACCAAAGGTGATAGATAAATAACTCAACAAAAAAACAAACATTACCTAAATTGCAACATAGTTAAACAGTTAAATAACATTTAAATATAGACGTTGTGCACAGTAAAGTTATTTAGTAACACACTAAAAATCGCAGTTGTGTTGGTTATATTACCATGTAGGCATGACTCCCCAGTTTACTCTGGGGCCACCCCTAGGGGGCAGCACCCATGCAAACTGCAATATGTTGTCACGGGCCTTGGGGGAAATGGAGGGAGGGCCCCAATAGAGCATTGTACAAGTGGGGGCTTTATTTCTTATCAACTCCCACGCAAACCCCAACGCCCGCGAGTCTGCACAGGCAATAGGGAACAAAGGTTAACAAACAGGCAACATTCAGTAGTAACGTTATTAGGTGACATATTAACACTTACGTATCATAATATATAGCAAAGTAGCAGTTACGAAGAGGAAACCACCTAAAGAGAAATATCAAAGTAATCCATGCTAGGTAATTCGAACAACAAAAAAAAGAAAAGTGAAAAAAAAAATGAGAAAAACAAGGTCCACATTAATGGACCTCCTCACCTAACCTTCAGGGGAAGAGGTACCAAGGCCATTGGGGGAGTGGGGTGACTCCCGGCACAGAGTCCAGTTTCAAGTGTTGAGATAAAGGGGACTTATGAGTCACAGTGATCCGCAGTAACATTGCGTGCAGGAGGGTTCTTGCCTAAAGACTGTGTGGGTCTTTTCTGGGCATTACTCACTCTTTGGGGGAGAGATCGCCACTCTGGGGTAGATGCTCTCAACCCCTTGGTACCATCCCTGTGGTGTTGGGTCTCAGGTGGATCTAGTGGTAACAGGTCCCATCTTTGCAAGAGTTCTCTGGCCTGCTGGGGTGAAGAGGCTGTGAACTGTTGTCCGTCCTTGGTTATGTGTAGCTTAACAGGAAACCCCCATCTGTATTTTATAGTTTTGTCTCTCAGCAACTTGGTGACGGGTTGATAGTGACAACGCAGCTGGAGGGTGTGCGGAGAGAGATCCTGATAGATTTGGATATCCGTGTATTGGTCTGGGAGGCTTCTGTCATCTGCAAGTGCTCGGAGTAGTTTATCTCTGAAAGTATAGTAGTGCAGGTGAGCTATAACATCTCTAGGCTTATCGCCTTCTGCAGATCTAGGCCTTAGCGCCCTATGTGCTCGGTCAATCAGCATCTCCTGACCATCCTCTGGGCCTAGAATTGCTGTGAACAGTTCCCTTAGGTATTTCTCCAGTTCTTGAGGAGAGACAGTCTCAGGGATGCCCTTCACCCGAATATTATTGCATCGGGTTCTGTCTTCTAGGTCGGCCAATTTGGCTTCTAGATCAGTTATTTGCTCTGCTAGGCTTTGCGAGTAACCAAGCAAGTTGGTGTGCTCGATCATCAAATCTTCCTGTTTACGCTCTAGCGTGTCAGTGCGCTCACCTATAGTGGCTATATCATGTTTCAGATCTGCATGGCTCTTCTCAAACTTTTTGGATAGGGAATCATGGTGGGAAGCCAAAAGCAAAGTTATAGAGTCCATAAGGTTGTTGTTGGCCTCTGTATCTGCGCGTAGTGAGCGTCCCACAGACTTGATCAGGGTCGCCCCACCAAGGGTTTTATTTGAGCTGCTAGCATCTGTAAGTTCCTCGTCAGAACCAGCCTGAGACCTAGAGGTGGGCTTGCTAAAGTGGTCGACCACTGTGCGTTTAGGGGTGTTATGGGGTTTCTGTTTTCTCTTAAATGCTTGAGGCATTTTGTGTGCCTGCATGGATAATCTGTAAATTTTGTAAATAAAATACAGCACTGTAATGACCCGCTTCTGTCTGGCTGACTGGGGTCTTGGCATCAAAAAGTAGCTCACATATTTTCAGAGTAAATCATAACAAAAACAAGGTAGTTAGACCCTATACAGTTATGCACTTTAAATATCAAACACAGTACCCTAAGGATAGTGCTACTGGGCGGGTTTTCCCATTGCCCACAAAACCTCCTCTCGACTCAGGGAAGGGGGATACAACCCGAAGGAAGGGAAAAGGGGAAGTGGAAGTGACCAGCCTAGACTAGCTAGGCCAGAAAGGGGGAGTCTTGAGGGGTTACAACTTAAGTAGACACTTATCTACTTAACAGCTATAACCATTACTCTAGAGAAAACCTGCAAGGAATGAAGATGGTTAGGCAAACAGTAAAGCAATACAACACTCCAGAAAACACACTTGCCGGAATTACTGCAATAATAATTACTGTAGATAATACCTGCAAGGAGTAAAAATGGTTAGGAGAACAGTAATATAAAACAACACTCCACTTTGGGCTAGGAACCAAAGGTACATAAGCTGTCGCAGCAGCCATAAATGACAAAGTAACAATACAAATTAATGTAAATGCAAAGTGCACTCGGTTAGTGGGAACTTATTATTGTTGGCTCCTGTATATGAGGTGAGGTTTTAATGTAATTTAAGTCCTCCTGAGAATGCACACACTTTCACACAGGGTCTGGTGGGTGCAAATGTGTACACAAATAATGTAGAAAAAGTTGTGGCTTGAAGAATCTAGAATCCAGAACTCTTAGATCTCAGAAAGTAGGTCTCTGACAAAAGGCTGTACCTCTCTTGGGGCAATTAATAAAGGGAGGGAGTCCAGTGAGAGGGCTTGAAAAAACACCTCAGCTGAGATTTAAATTTTATTTGACTGTTCCCAGGATCTTTATGGTTAAGGGTGAGTCAGAAGAGTAATAGTCCCTCTGCAGCCCTGGGCTCCTGAAACTGGGCTTTGAGCAGTAAAGGGCAGAGCAAACCTGCCTTGTCCTCTAGGGTGTCTAGATACTATTCTGGGTATGATAGCTATGGGAGCCCCGGGGTAATAGGTGATCAGACAGCACTCCTGCAGCCCTTAGAACACAAAGTCACAGCTCCGGAGCGGAGCTCCGACCCTCCGGAGTTTGCCTAGGAGCCTGCAGCCTCAGAGCAAGTTCAGGGGCCTCCACCCCAGCTGCGCCTATGTCGGACGGATCTCTTGTTTGCTGGCAATCAGGGGATGCAGGTGAGGCGGCCTCTATGGAACCGGGAGGCTGTGGTTTAGCAGAGGTGGCAATCGGCTTAGTATTCAGTTCCCCCTCAGAGCACTGGCGCGGGCCGAGCCACGACGTTAGAAGAGGGCCTCAACAAAATGGCGGATTTTCTCGCCCAAAGTTGTACCGGTGCATGGGGTCCCTATATGCCGGGCAGTGAGTAGGGGTTCAAGGAGCTTGGGCTATGGGATGTCTAATTACTACCTAGGATGGCGGTCTAAGTGTCCAAGTAAAATAGAGTAGAACGAGCAACAAAACAGTAAATGCAAAGTTCAGGAACAAAGTCTCTCTAACTAAATAGGGATACAAATGATATAGTCCAACAAATGCTTGGTAAGAGGAAAAAGTGGTCGAATTTGGGGGTTCCACTGTTCAATCAAATGTACACAACACAGCTCCAGCTCTGCCCTCCTTGCGACAACTGCCTGGGTGCAATGATGCAAATAGACTGAACACAACCCCAGACTTTAAGGTATTTCTATAGTTCTGATTTGTGTGATACATACTGGGAGTGCATCCATGGGATGCGGTGACTCTGTTTGGGTGCTAAGTGTGTAGAGATCCCACTTGTTGGGGTCACCGTTCACTCTATGCCCACAGCACACAGGAGTGGGAGCATATTGTATCCCTCTTGTTGTGTGGAAGTCCTGCATCTTATTGGTGGACACTCACAGAATACGTGCTTTCGGAGTATGCTATTTAGGATACCAATTAGTCTAGGTGGGTGGACTATGCTATACTAGTTGACCTTCAGTATACAGTTGTATTGACATGTGATTATATGCTGTATTATTGCCTAAAGGCATCAAGATATGTTCAGTTTAGTTACAGAGTATGGTTTAATGATACTGACCTAATGTGAATAGATTCTCGTGAGAGGACCAGTATTGACCAACAATGCTTGTGATATGTCATGATGATTAATTCCTGTTGGGTACTGTATCACTAGTTCTAGTAGAAAGTTACTATGCTTTATAGCTATACTCTGTCCAAATCCAATCAGTATATGGTGTCTGTTAGTCTAAATTGACCAACTTGGTCACTACATTTTAGGGATTCCACCTGTATTTCATTATACAGGGAAGCTATAGGGTAACAGTCTGATACGATATAGTCTGTATGTATTTTTTTAGTTTTGACTATGTTCAGTAAGGAGATATACACTGGGAAATAGGAAGTGTGATTAAGTCTAATACATATCACGTAACATGTATACTTAACAAGAGGTGATATGTAATCTAGAATCCCTACCCTGTGTAATTATTTTGTTGTTTTTACTGAGTCAGTATAAACACTTTTATTTGTATACAATTTATATACATGCACAATATTTGCAGTAGTTTATTTCACGTTAAGTTTTGAAGTGATACTAGCCGTATCCATAGAAACCAGTTTTACATAGGGTTGCTCCGCTACCGGTTATTATCTCACCCCACCAATTGGGTGAGACGAAAGCTGGATGCAAAGTCCCGGCTCACTTTACTCTACGCTTCATGTTTGTGCCTAAAGATACCCGGTCTTTGCTGCCTGACATCTATCCTCACCTGGAAGAGGTTGTATGTGTTTTCCGTTTTCCTTTATTGCCGTCTTTGGAATAAGCCTGTGATTATTAACAAGAACTCATGGTTTATGTTAGCTGACATAGGAGGACGCTTTCACCTCGAACCTGTCAGCTGTTTCATTAATTACGGTACCGTTTATACAGTACATGAGCTCATATGTTGCAATTGCATGAAAGAAAATATCTACATCATTACAGATAAGATCTGTGGAACTTTTGTTTACTTTGGGACATTTTTGTTTCACTTTAAATTTCCCATGTTTCTTTCATATTATGGTTATTGATGTATGCTACATTGAGTATGTCGGTATTTTGTACCCCATTATCATGAGTCATGTGATTATTTTAGGCCTTCCACTGCAGTTGCATTTTAGGTTCAAGATTACCTGAATTAATAAATGAGTTACTTATTAATTGGACCATCTTTGTGTGAGCCTCTGTTTGGATACAATGTTTCAGCTTTTCCTCAACGTATTAGACTAAGAGAAGTTTTTCTGAGTGCTGCAATCCCCTACTTTCAACATAGCATCTCGTATAGCTCTGCTGTGTGTACCATATATTTAATCATATAAATATATCTGAATTATTATATACATATATATATATATATATATATATATATATATATATATATATGATTTTTTTTGTATAATATATATCTATACCTATATATCTATATGAATATATACATATATATTATAGTATATATATATATATATATATATATATATAACAATAAAAAGAAAAAAAATCTAAGTGAAGAGCACTACATATTTCAAGGTATTTGAATAGGAAGGGCTCAAAAGTTTATATAGGTGTATATAAGTGTATATATGTGCACATACATATTTATACATATAAATACATGTTTACACATATATACACATACACATATTAATTAATTTTTATATATATATATATATATATATATATATTTATATATATATGTGTGTGTGTGTGTATATATATATATATATATATATATAAATATATATATATACTGTATATAAATATATCCCTTTTTAACCCTTTTAAAACCTTTTTTAACAATATTCTTTTCCCTTAGCCAATAATATCAATTCATGAAGTGCGCAATCAATATATTCATATTATTTCACATAATTAAATACATGTGACCTTGAAAGAGGTTAAAATAGGTTTTCAAAATATTTTAACTACAGAATTTGAAAATTCTAAGAATTCTACACATGTGCTAGAAAAGAGGACTTGAATTATGTTGTTAAATGGTTGCCATACAGAGAGTGTTATTACATTTGAAAAGTGTATAAGGTTCTCACATGGTTTTCAAGTGTATTAGAGGGATTTCCTATTTGAAATCCTTGATAAAAGCTAGGCACTTTAAACAGGGAATTCTGATGCTATAGTATAAAACATTTTAGATTAAATTTTTATCGCTAATGAGTACTAACTGTACTCACTGTAAAACATTAGCAATCCCAGGATGGTGCTGGTATTACAAGTTGAAAGTAACAAGTTAGCCTGCAAGCAAAAGACCCAGGAGCGTTAAAGGGACACTGTAACCAAAATTTTTCTTTTGTGATCCAGATTGAGCATGACATTTTAAGCAACTTTCTAATTTACTCCTATTATCAAATTTTCTTCATTCCCTTGGTATCTTTATTTGAAATGCAAGAATGTAAGTTTAGATGCAGGCCCATTTTTGGTGAACAACCTGGGTTGTCCTTGCTGATTGGTGTATAAATTCATCCACCAATAAAAAAGTGCTGTCCAGAGTCCTGAAACCAAAAAAAAGCTTAGATGCCTTCTTTTTCAAATAATGATAGCAAGAGAATGAAGAAAAATTAAAAATAGGAGTAAATTAGAAAGTTGCTTAAAATGTCATGCTCAATCTGAATCACAAAAGAAAATTTTTGGTTACAGTGTCCCTTTAACCTCAGGACATTAGATACTTCATTTTATCTCTCGCAAGCTAACCAGAAGCTGCGCTAGACTAACTGTACTAAAGTCGAAGGTGATTTAGGAAGGCTTCACATTCCTATGATCTTCTCTTAGAATATATTTTTTAAATATTATATATAAATATATATATATTTAAATTTTTTACAAAATAATAATATTGTCTTCTAGGAATGTAAAGTGTTCCTAAATATATATATAAAAACACAACACATAAAAAGTCTGTCACTCTCTTGCAACCAAAGAGCTAGTTTAAAGGGACAGTAAACCTAAAAAATAATGTTATATAATTCTGCACATAGTGCAGAATTATATAACATTATTTTACTGCTATAGTTATAAAAGCCTTTTTTCCCTTTTAATATTTTAAAAACATGCCACTTTTACAGACCCGCTCTCTGCTCTCTGCTGAGCGGGTCTGTTTTTTTTAGTCAGCGCATTGGGCCAGCTGTATAGTCACAGCCCGGCCCGACCTCGCCATAACATTAAGTGAAGCTCGCTCCTGCTGTCAGACAGAGCAGGAGCGAGCTGCACTTAGTCTTATGGCGCGGTCGGGCCGGGCTGTGACTATACAGCTGGCCCGATGCGCTGAGTAAAAAAAACAGACCCGCTCAGCAGAGAGCAGAGAGCGGGTCTGTAAAAGCGGCATGTTTTTTAAATATTAAAAGGGAAAAAAGGCTTTTATAACTATAGCACTAAAATAATGTTATATAATTCTCCACTATGTGCAGAATTATATAACATAATTTTTTAGGTTTACTGTCCCTTTAAAAGCAAAAGGAAAGTGTCAGTTACAGCATTTGGCCCATGATCACATCAAGGTCTCTTTCTCCCTGGGTCCCTAACCCTCAGCCACACAATGCATGCCTTCAACCTAACACACTGAGCTACATTTATTAAAACATTAAAGGGACAACACCAGAATTTTTGTTGTTTTAAAAGATAGATAATCCCTTAATTACCAATTCCCCAGTTTTGCATAACCAACACAGTTATAATTATACACGTTTTATGTCTGTAATTACCTTGTATCTAAGCGTCAGCAGACTGCCCCCTTATTTCAGATCTTTTGACAGACTTGCATTTTAGCCAATCAGAGCTGTCTCCATGGTAAATTAATGTGCATGAGCTCAATGTTATCTATTTGAAACACATGAACTAATGCCCTCTAGTGGTGAAAAGCTATCACAATGCATTTAGATTAGAAGCGGCCTTCAAGGTCTAAGAAATTAGCATATGAACCTCTTAGGTTTAGCTTTCAAATAAGAATACCAAGAGAACAAAGCAAAATTGGTGATAAAAGTAAATTGGAAAGTTGTTTAAAATGACATGCCCTATTTGAAACATGAAAGTTTTTTTTGGACTTGACTGTCCCTTTAAGATGCTGCAATCTTTATTTTTTTTTAAAAAAAAAAACTACACTAGACAGTATTTTTAGGGCATTTGGGGCAGAGTTATAAAATCAACCAGAGATCTGATTTCTGGGTAATTGTATCAGCTCGCAGTAGCAAATACCAGCCACTTGTAATGGCTGGTTAATTATCTTGCTTGATAATTTAGTGCTCCACTTTGTTATCTAGCCCTTAACTCTTTGAGTGCTAAGCACTTTCCCACCTGGATGCTAAGCTGATTTAATTTATTTTTTTATTTTGTGAAAAAAAAATGTTTTACTTTTTTTCTAGATCCCCAAGACTTAGGCGATTATCTTTCCAATGGTGGGTCTTGGGGGTCAGTAGCTGCTTAGATGCCTGAGATACAGGCTTCTAAGCAACATGCCCCCTTTCCCTATACTTTGTATTGACAAATTGTTAATAAAGTTGTGCGGTGATGTCATCACGTCATTGTGCGGTACGTCACCGTGCAAAACATGATGCCCCAGTGATGCCTGTCACTCTACAGGCACAATCACTGGGGTAGGACCGGTTGGAACCCCCCAGATCTCCCTCAAGGTGGGAGAGTGCTAGTGACTGCTCTGAGCCATCATTAGCACCAGAGTGGGAAACTCTGTGATGGCTCAGAGCCGTCATTAGCACTCAAAGGGTTAATAGACTACAGTAAAGTGTAAACATAACTTTTATATCCATTGGGAAACCAAAAAATTTGAGTGACTCACTTTATTGTTATATTTGCTTTATTGCGGTGGTCTGGAACCAAACCTGCAATATCTCTGAGGTGCATATATATATACACTTGATGTGAATCTGCCCTCCAATGGACAACCACCTGAATGTTCTGTGTAAATATAAAGGCTTCTCAATAACAGCAAACAAACAGGATTTCTTCAAGTGAGTCAAATTTATTGGCGTTTCGGGGAGTAAACCTCCCCTTCCTCAGAACATACAGTGTACACTTACACACCAACTTAAATAGGAAAACTAATACACAGTAACCTCCTACTTCCTGTTCAAAAAAGGCGCCAACATTACATAATTTCCGGTTCCCCCTGTGTCACCCGGAAGTACCCAGATCCAGCCCTTCAGGTGTCCAGATTAACAACTGTGAATACCAAATGCTATATTCTTGTACTTTCAATGACATTTTGTCATATCAATGATGTACTTATTAATGTGTATACAACTTAAATACTTTCACAACCAAAAGGTCAATCCATGTCATCATTGCCACCGCTCGCTACTAATATTGTGTGACCAGAACCGGAAGTTACCTCCAATCAAAACCCTTCCGGTATAAAAATTAACCAATGGAAATACTAACAGCTAGATTTAGAGTTTGGCGGTAGCCGTGAAAACCAGCGTTAGAGGCTCCTAACGCTGGTTTTGGGCTACCGCTGGTATTTAGAGTCAGTCAGGAAAGGGTCTAACGCTCACTTTCCAGCCGCGACTTTTCCATACCGCAGATCCCCCTACGCCATTTGCGTATCCTATCTTTTCAATGGGATCTTTCTAACGCCGGTATTTAGAGTCGTGGCTGAAGTGAGCGTTAGAAATCTAGCGACAAAACTCCAGCCGCAGAAAAAAGTCAGTAGTTAAGAGCTTTCTGGGCTAACGCCGGTTTAAAAACCTCTTAACTACTGTGCTCTAAAGTACACTAACACCCATAAACTACCTATGTACCCCTAAACCGAGGCCCCCCACATCGCCGCCACTCTATTAATATTTTGTAACCCCTAATCTGCCGCTCCGTACACCGCCGCCACCTACATTATCCCTATGTACCCCTAATCTGCTGCCCCTAATACCGCCGACCCCTATATTATATTTATTAACCCCTAATCTGCCGTCCCCGCTATCGCTGACCCCTGCATATTATTATTAACCCCTAATCTGCCGCTCCGTACACCGCCGAAACCTACGTTATCCCTATGTACCCCTAATCTGCTGCCCCTAACACCGCTGACCCCTATATTATATTTATTAACCCCTAATCTGCCGCCCCCAACGTCGCCGCCACCTACCTACACTTATTAACCCCTAATCTGCCGACCGGACTGCACCGCTACTATAATAAATGTATTAACCCCTAATCCGCCTCACTCCCGCCTCAATAACCCTATAATAAATAGTATTAACCCCTAATCTGCCCTCCCTAACATCGCCGCCACCTAACTTCAAGTATTAACCCCTAATCTGCCCACCGGAGCTCACCGCTACTCTAATAAATTTTTTAACCCCTATAGCTAATTCTAACCCTAACTCTAACACCCCCCTAAGTTAAATATAATTTTTATCTAACGAAATAAATTAACTCTTATTAAATAAATTATTCCTATTTAAAGCTAAATATTTACCTGTTAAATAAACCCTAATATAGCTACAATATAAATAATAATTATATTGTAGCTATTTTAGGATTAATATTTATTTTACAGGCAACTTTGTATTTATTTTAACCAGGTACAATAGCTATTAAATAGTTAACAACTATTTAATAGCTACCTAGTTAAAATAATTACAAAATTACCTGTAAAATAAATCCTAACCTAAGTTACAATTAAACCTAACACTACACTATCAATAAATAAATTAAATAAAATACCTACAATTATCTACAATTAAACCTAACACTACACTATCAATAAATTAATTAAATACAATACCTACAAATAAATACAATTAAATAAACTAACTAAAGTACAAAAATAAAAAAGAACTAAGTTACAAAAAATAAAAAAATATTTACAAACATTAGAAAAATATTACAACAATTTTAAACTAATTACACCTACTCTAAGCCCCCTAATAAAATAACAAAGACCCCCAAAATAAAAAAATGCCCTACCCTATTCTAAAATTAAAATAGAAAAGCTCTTTTATCTTACCAGCCCTGAAAAGGGCCCTTTGCGGGGCATGCCCCAAAGAATTCATCTCTTTTGTCTGTAAAAAAAAACATACAATACCCCCTCCCAACATTACAACCCACCACCCACATACCCCTAATCTAACCCAAACCCCCCTTAAATAAACCTAACACTAAGCCCCTGAAGATCTCCCTACCTTGTCTTCACCACGCCGGGTTCACCAATCGATCCAGAAGAGCTCTTCCGATGTCTTGATCCAAGCCCAAGCGGGGGGCTGAAGATGTCCATGATCCGGCTGAAGTCTTCATCCAAGCGGGAGCTGAAGAGGTCCATGATCCGACTGAAGTCTTCTATCAAGCGGTATCTTCAATCTTCTTTCTTCCGGATCCATGTAGTTCATCCCGCCGACGCAGAACATCCATCTTCACCGACGACTTCCCGACGAATGACGGTTCCTTTAAGGGACGTCATCCAAGATGGCGTCCCTCGAATTCCGATTGGCTGATAGGATTTTATCAGCCAATCAGAATTAAGGTAGGAAAATTCTGATCAGCCAATAGAATGCGAGCTCAATCTGACTGGCTGATCGGATCAGCCAATCGGATTGAACTTGATTCTGATTGGCTGATTCCATCAGCCAATCAGAGTTTTCTTACCTTAATTCCGATTGGCTGATAGAATCCTATCAGCCAATCAGAATTCGAGGGACACCATCTTGGATGACGTCCCTTAAAGGAACCGTCATTCGTCGGGAAGTCGTCGGTGAAGATGGATGTTCCGCGTCGGTGGGATGACCATGGATCCGGAAGAAAGAAGATTGAAGATGCCGCTTGATAGAAGACTTCAGCCCGATCATGGACCTCTTCAGCTCCCGCTTGGATGAAGACTTCAGCCCGATCATGGACCTCTTTAGCTCCCGCTTGGATGAAGACTTCAGTCGGATCATGGACATCTTCAGCCCCCCGCTTGGGCTTGGATCAAGACATCGGAATTAAGGTAAGAAAACTCTGATTGGCTGATGGAATCAGCCAATCAGAATCAAGTTCAATCCGATTGGCTGATCCGATCAGCCAATCAGATTGAGCTCGCATTCTATTGGCTGATCAGAATTTTCCTACCTTAATTCTGATTGGCTGATAAAATCCTATCAGCCAATCGGAATTCGAGGGACGCCATCTTGGATGACGTCCCTTAAAGGAACCGTCATTCGTCGGGAAGTCGTCGGTGAAGATGGATGTTCTGCGTCGGCGGGATGAACTACATGGATCCGGAAGAAAGAAGATTGAAGATACCGCTTGATAGAAGACTTCAGTCGGATCATGGACCTCTTCAGCTCCCGCTTGGATGAAGACTTCAGCCGGATCATGGACATCTTCAGCCCCCCACTTGGGATTGGATCAAGACATCGGAGGCTCTTCTGGATCGATCGGTGAACCCGGCGTGGTGAAGATAAGGTAGGAAGATCTTCAGGGGCTTAGTGTTAGGTTTATTTAAGGGGGGTTTGGGTTAGATTAGGGGTATGTGGGTGGTGGGTTGTAATGTTGGGGGGTATTGTATGGTTTTTTTTACAGGCAAAAGAGCTGAATTCTTTGGGGCATGCCCCGCAAAGGGCCCTTTTCAGGGCTGGTAAGGTAAAAGAGCTTTTCTATTTTAATTTTAGAATAGGGTAGGGCATTTTTTTATTTTGGGGGTCTTTCTTATTTTATTAGGGGGCTTAGAGTAGGTGTAATTAGTTTAACATTGTTGTAATATTTTTCTAATGTTTGTAAATATTTTTTTATTTTTTGTAACTTAGTTCTTTTTTATTTTTTCTACTTTAGTTAGTTTATTTCATTGTATTTATTTGTAGGTATTGTATTTAATTAATTTATTGATAGTGTAGTGTTAGGTTTAATTGTAGATAATTGTAGGTATTTTATTTAATTTATTTATTGATAGTGTAGTGTTAGGTTTAATTGTAACTTAGGTTAGGATTTATTTTACAGGTAATTTTATAATTATTTTAACTAGGTAACTATTAAATAGTTATTAACTATTAAATAGCTATTGTACCTGGTTAAAATAAATACAAAGTTGCCTGTAAAATAATTATTAATCCTAAAATAGCTACAATATAATTATAATTTATATTGTAGCTATATTAGGGTTTATTTTACAGGTAAGTATTTAGCTTTAAATAGGAATTATTTATTTAATAAGAATTAATTTATTTAGTTAGATTTAAATTATATTTAACTTAGGGGGGTGTTAGTGTTAGGGTTAGACTTAGCTTTAGGGGTTAATACATTTATTAGAGTAGCGGTGAGATCCGGTCGGCAGATTAGGGGTTAATTATTGTAGGTAGGTGGAGGCGACATTGGGGGCGGCAGATTAGGGGTTAATAAATATAATATAGGGGTTGGCGGTGTTAGGGGCAGCAGATTAGGGGTACATAGGTATAATGTAGGTTGCGGCGGTGTACGGAGCAGCAGATAAGGGGTTAATAATAATATGCAGGGGTCGGCTATAGCGGGGGTGGCAAATTAGTTGTTAATAAATATAATATAGGGGTCGGCGGTGTTAGGGGCAGCAGATTAGGGGTACATAGGTATAATGTAGGTTGCGGCGGAGTACGGAGCGGCAGATTAGGGCTTAATAATAATATGCAGGGGTCAGCGATAGCGGGGGCGGCAGATTAGGGGTTAATAAGTGTAAGGCTAGGGGTGTTTAGACTCGGGGTACATGTTAGGGTGTTAGGTGCAGACTTAGGAAGTGTTTCCCCATAGGAAACAATGGGGCTGCGTTAGGAGCTTAACGCTGCTTTTTTGCAGGTGTTAGGTTTTTTTTCAGCTCAAACAGCCCCATTGTTTTCTATGGGGGAATCGTGCACGAGCATGTTTTTGAAGCTGGCCGCGTCCGTGAGCAACGCTGGTATTTAGAGTTGCAGTGGCGGTAAATATGCTCTACGCTCCCTTTTTTTGGAGCCTAACGCAGCCCTTCTGTGAACTCTAAATACCAGCGGTATTTAAAAGGTGCGGGGGGAAAAAAGCATGCGTAGCTAACGCACCCCTTTGGCCGCAGAACTCTAAATCTAGCCGTAAGTGTTCTACTTACATTTACTAACAATAACATGTTATCATTTCAATACTGCACAAAATAGTGTCTATCTCGTCATAATTTCACTCCTCATTATCAAAAAATACCCCATATACTCGTTAACACCACCATGGCCACTCTCTGTTAATATCATATATCCGTAAACGGAAGTTATGTCACTTCCGGTTTCAAGTAACACGGACCAAACGTCAATACTAACGTTCTTTCATGATATTGGTCACCATTATCGTGTGCTCCTTATTTGAACAGGTAATCTAATGCAAATCACACTCAAATGGAAAAATGGAATTTAGTGCAAAATAAACAACCATAGTGAATCACATTGACAAAAAATTTACAACAAATAAACAAGGAAGACATATGTCCGCTTATGCCTGGTATATAGAAAAACTGATATCCGCTCAGTATCTATATTATGGATGTCAAATCTCTTAGATGCGTGTCTACTACCTTATTATGCACTTCATACATTGCACTTAAAGGGGCATGAAAGCCAATTTTTTTATTTCGTGATTTAGAAAGAGCATGTCATTTTAAACAACTTTCTAATTTACTTCTATTATCTAATTTGCTTCATTCTCTTGATATCACTTGCTGAAAAGCCTATCTAGATATGCTCAGTAGCTGCTGATTGGTTGCTGCACCTAGGGGCCTTGTGTGATTGGCTCACACATGTGCATTGCTATTTCTTCAACAAAGGATATCTAAAGAATTGACCAAATTAGATAATAGAAGTAAATTGGAAAGTTGTTTAAAATTGCATGCCCTATCTGAATCATGAAAGTTTAATTTTGACTAGACTGTCCCTTTAATACATTATTATACATATTACACTTGTATATGCCTAATTACAGCCCACCATCAGAATTTCAGGCCAATATACTCCTTCCTGACCAGTTGCATACTGATTGTTATTTGTTACTGTGAGATAGCCTATGGTCACCACATGTGTCTAAGGTATACTGACAATACCCAAATGCAGGTCTAGGGGAGAGAAAAGGGTGGTGGCGTGAACCTGTACTGATCCACACTATCCCCTCAATACTCCCATAACCACACCTGGGCAGGCACCCCACCAATAGGCGGGAGGCTGCCCATTGTGGTCCCCTTCCACAACCTACTGGTGTCATGTCACCAAAAGGACACATATAGGACCATATCAGTCTCACCACTCACTATCATCTTAAGTGAGAGCACCATAGTCCGGTGGAGAGTTCAGTCCATTAGGGTGTATAGTCCCTAGTCGGAACATCCATAGCTTGTTCCTGTCGCCTCCCCTTGTCTGTCTGGGAATATGATCGATCAGGATCAACTTGATTGCAGCTACTGAGTGTTTTGCTGTCAACCAGTGGCGTGCCACTGGTTGATCCGATTCACCTTTCTTCAATGCTAATCTTATGGCAGTTCGATGATTGGCCATTCTTTCTCGTATGGTACCTTGGGTCTTACCCACATAATGAAGGCCACACGGACAGACACAAACATTGTGGTGCAAGTAAGTGAATGATTGATTGTGTACACCGTGTTATCATGCGGATGATTGAATTTCTTGGTTGCTATGATGGCATTGCATGTTGTACAGTTCGGGCATCAAAAACACCCCTTTCTTGTACGGATCCGGTCTTTCTCTGTATAATTCAGTATTGGATCCGAAATAACGAACAGATCCCTCAGATTAGTGTTACGTCTGTAACCAACCAGAGGATGTGCATTCTGTACAAATTTGAGTTTAGGGTCAGAGAGCAGAATGTGCCAGTGGTTTCTTAGCGTCTGTCCAACCTTTGAGGTATTGGGGGCGAAAGTGGTTGTGAAGATTATCTTAGTTTCCGGGTCTTGTTGCCTCCCATTTTTCTGTAGTAGTGTGTCCTGCGTCACATCCTGTATCTGTGCCTTGACCGTGTCCAGGACTGTGGCCGGATACCCCCTTTGGGCAAATCTATGTTGCATCTCCTGTACCTGTGACTCCCCCTTCTCTCTACTAGAATTGTTCCTAATAGCTCTAATGTATTGTGATTTTATGATCCCTTTGACCAATGCTGTTATTGAGAAGCCTTTATATATATATATGCATATAATATATACAGATATATTTAAATATTTTAAAATTAAACAAATATTTTCTTTTAAGTGAAGATTATAGGAATTTCAAGTATTTCTATTAAAACAATTTAAACATATTTAACGGTATTTGACTAAATACCTGCCAACATACACATATTTAGACACACACAAACATATAATTTTCAACTTGTAATACGAAAGAAAAACCCAGCATGCGTAAACAGCCGCGGTAAACCCCTTTTCTCTCGTGTTCAACTGTTAGAGCGCCACTCGTAATCTAGTCTTCAATAGACTTTCTCTTCCATGAGTTTAAGGTACTAAATAATATCTATGACTTTCTGGAATGTTGGGACCTCTTGTTGTTTCCAGTACCTAGCTATAGATTATTCAATGCAACGTTGTCAATAGCTTAAAGTATAGTTCAAAAAGAGATATACAGTGGATAGTTGACACAGATAGCTGTACCCCTTTGCCTATCATTGAATTATTTTTTGTATTCCCGCTCCCACTCTTTCAAATTATTTGTTTTCCTAAAGTTAGGACAGTCAAATATACATTGATAATGTACAGAGAGAGGACTTCAACCCTAGGCCCCAGAATTCCATCTCACTTCCCAAACAGAGTGTGATCTAGGTGCAGCCTTAAGAAAACTCCAGTCACAGAGAATAGCTTGAAGGTGCAACTTAACTTAAGTGGAATATCCCAGGACTGAATAAATTAATTATGTGAGGATCAACTAGCCCCTGTATATAAATCTCGGGCTCGATGGAGGTCTATATTCTTCCAATGTATAGGATTTGACTCTGGGAGTCCCCGTAATAGGCCGCTAATACTATGTACTGGAGAAGGGTGGGAAGTCTATGCCATAGACCTAAGAAATCTCAAAATATTTTGTTAGTGATGTACAAAGAAGGAACGCAATGTTTTGGGATCCATATTAGTTCTTCAAGGATGATATCATGGGGGAATTAGGCTTGATCTATTTCTTGCCATCTAGGTCTCTCTCCCGAGAGAGTGATATGAGACAAGATAGCCACCAATTATCCAAAAAATATTGTGTGATAGTAACACCTTTAAGTGTTTAAATCCTTTTCTAGACCATTTAAAAGGGTAAAATACCTGAAGGTCCCGTATCTGCTGCTCAGGAAGATTAGGGGGGGGGGGGATACGTCTCTTTTGTCTCCAATTAACTTTTAGTATCATAAGGTACCAAAGTAGTGAAACAAATCAAACAATACTGGAAGGGATTTCTTAGAATTTGTTAAAAAGACTGTCAAACTGCAGAACCATAAATTATATAATGCAAAAACTTTGAAAGGAAAACAGGATTAAGCGCCTAATCCTGACCGTAAGGAAATACAGCATTCTTTCATAGAAAAATACAAAATTGACATTATTCACAAACTGAATGCACAGCACATAAGTAAAATAAGCTTAATTTATAGAAATACAGCAAACTACTAAAAACAGGAAAAAAAACTGCAAACACATAAATTCTAAAAAGAAAATCGTAACTGATTAGGGAAGCTGTTTAAGGCTAGAGAAAGTCATAGCAGCATCAGTAGAAGAAAAGTCAATAGAATCAACCGAAATTGCTGCGCATAGCTCCAAAGTGCAACAGGAGCAAAATATTGCAGTTAGAGAGTAAGTGTAAAAGGAGCAGCAAGGAGCTTGATAAATAGAAGGGTTGAGTTCATGATATAGGAGGTGATTATACACGTTTTTGCGGTGTCAGTAGGCTTACCATACTGTCCTTATTAAAATCCCACAACTCCAGATAAATAAAATGATCGCAGTATATGCTGCTCTTTAGCTCACACTCAATCCAGATTTCACTGGGTAGTATGGAGTAAATACGGCGCTAAATATCCGCTTTCACAACTCACACATTGCTTACTTACGGCCCTTGTACCACTTTGTATCATGTACATATACATTTACCGGCAACACACAGTTCACATAGACCGCAATGTAAAGGCACTTTTCAGTCCTGTTTTTTTTCTAGCACTGCACTTCCACCAACTTTAGACCCCAAAAACTGAATAGTGCAGTTGTTTTTAATTTTTAAAAAATGCTACTTTTTTAAATTAAGAGCTAAAATGCCCTCTATTTTGAGGGCATTTGGGGCACTTTTAGAAAATTAATGTGACAGTCTAGTCAAAAATAAACTTTCATAATTCAGATATTTTAAACAACTTTCCAACATACATTTATCATCAATTTTGCTTTGTTCTTTTAGTATTCTTAGTTGAAAGCTAAACCTAGGAGGCTCATATGTTAATTTCTTAGCCCTTGAAGGCCGCCTGCATTTTGACTTTTTTTCACAACTAGAGGGCATTAGTTCACGTGTGCCATAAAATGCAAGTCTGTCAAAAGATAAGGATAAAATGCAAGTCTGTCAAAAGAACTGAAATAAGGGAGCAGTCTGCAGAGGCTTAGATACAAGGTAATCACAGAGGCAAAAAGTATATTAATATAACCATGCTGGTTATGCAAAACTGGGGAATGGGTAATAAAAGGATTATCTATCTATTAAAACAATAAAAATTCTAGTGAAGACTGTCTCTTTAACCAGGTCATGAATCATTAATCTTTTGACTACTGTCCCTTTAATTTTCTAAAAGTGCCCCAAATGCCCTCAAATAAAATTTTCCGATGCACATCTCTAACACCTTTCTTCTAGAGCTCATAAATCTTCCTCTTGCATATACTATTTTTTTGTGATTCCTGTCACTATCAATATACAGTATGTCCCTGGTCAGTCCACAATATGGTTTCTTTCTCCCTTGACTTAGCTGCTCACAATGAGAAGTCTCCATCCTGGCTGCTATCAGATTATCTCATAGCAAATCCCAGGACAATAACTAAAGGGACAGTCTACACCAAATCCCTGGGGCTCATAATAAGAAATATGAGCTCTAGAAAAAAAGGTATTAGAGATGTGCATTGGAAAAATGTTCACTTCGTGCAAAATTTTCTTTTTTAATTATAATTTTTCGTTTTAGTTCATTTACGTTTATGGTTCAAAGAAATTTGTTTGAAATTTTTATTTCCAACTAATTTTTTCTTTCGGAGCTACAGTGCAGATTCTTGCCATTCTTCTTTATCTGAAGCTGAAATCAACTATATTAGCTTTCATTTTGTCATTCTATGTAATTCCTAAAGGGACCCCAAAAAATGTAATTCATGATTCGCATAGAACATACCATTTTAAACAACTTTCAAATTTACTTTTATTATCACATATGCTTTATTCTCTTGTTATCTTTTGCTGAAGGAATAGCATTGCACTACTGGCAGCTAGCTGAACACATCAAGTTAGCCAATCACAAGAGACAAATGTGTGCACACAGACAACACAAATCACCAGCTAGCTCCCACTAGTGTAGGACATATGCATGCTCATTTTCAACAAGGGATACCAAGAGAACAATGTACATTTGAAAATAGAGGTGATTTTAAAATTGCATGCTATATCTGATTCTTGCAAGTTTAATTTTAATGTCCCTATCCCTTTAAACGTATTCTTTTATTTAGACATCTAACTTTTGTGCCCTGCATTTTTGGTAAAACTAAAAAGTTTACTTAAAGGTACAGTAACTACTAGTATACTTAAAGGGACACTGAAACCAAATGTTTTCTTTTGTGATTCAGATAGAGCATGCAATTTTAAGCAACTTTCTAATTTACTCCTATTATCAATTTTTCTTCGTTCTCTTGCTATCTTTATTTGAAAAAGAAGGCATCTAAGCTTTTTTTGGTTCAGATCACTGGACAGCACTTTTTATTGGTTGATGAATTTATCCACCAATCAGCAAGAACAACCCAGGTTGTTCACCAAAAATGGGCCAGCATCTAAACTTATATTCTTGCATTTCAAATAAAGATACCAAAGAGAATGAAGAAAATTTGATAATAGGAGTAAATTAGAAAGTTGCTTAAAATTTCATGCTCTATCTGAATCACAAAAGAAAAAATATGGGTTCAGTGTCCCTTTAATATACTGAAAGTGTCTATTCTTAAAGGGACATGAAACAATTTTTTTCATTCATGATTCAGATACAGCGTCAACTTTTAAACAACTTCCAATTTACTTATTTTATCTAATTTGCTACTTTTTCTTGTTATCCTTTGTTGATATCCGTTTACTGCTTGAAGGAGATAAGTATTACCATTTTAGGCTCTTCTAAAAAATTATAGATTTTTTCTTATTGTGAATTTATAGTTTAAAGTTTGATGTTTGTTTTATTCTTTATTTCCTGTCTTCTTGTTACAGCCTATTCTATCCTAAGAAATTGGTCATTTATGTAAAATATTTTTTTTTTTTATTTCTGTTAAACTAGTTTCTCTTTTTTGCTCTTTCATTCCTTGATTTTATTTATTTTTTCCCGTCTGGCTTTACGATCTTACCTCTCTGATTGTTGCTTATTTGCCTTATTTTTCTTTCTCATTCTTTTCCGCTTTCCTCCGCTACGGTTTTGTTATTTTCGCCTTCCCCTCTATTTGCTTTGCCCATCTGCTTACTGCGCATGTGCGGCCACCGCAAGCTTAGGTGCTACGTACTTTGTTATGTCCTTCACTTTTCCCACCCTCCGCTTATCTCATCGACTTGTTAGTTACCTCTGCTAAACAAAATGTAGCTACTTTTGTTGCCTTTTTTCCCTACAGTTTATTTTCGTTTGGCATAATTTTATATTGTGGTCTTTGTCTCCATCTAGTGACTGTTTTAAATAATGAAACATTTTGCAAAATGTATTTTATTAAGTTTATATATACTGTGTATATATATATATATATATATATATATATATATATATATATATATATATATATATATATATATATATTGGTGTCTATTTTTCAAATTAATTTAGTGTACTCATTATATTTATATTAATTTTGTTTTTTCCTTCATTTATTTAATTTTAAAATATGTCTCACACCTCTGATATTAAAACTCTTCTTAATGGAGTTCAAAAATGATTGATGTTTCTATTAATAAATTATTAGGTAAATTTCTACTTTGATTAATAACTCTCAGTCTAGTAGCAAAAAAGCTATAAAACGTAAAAGACCTACAGTATCTGCAGTGCCATTAAGGCAAGTAAAAAAACTGGTGCATAAATCACACCAGCTTATGTCTAGTTCACATATTCCTTGCAGGAAAGGAAGGAAAACCCCTGCTAAATACTCTACTCCCAAGAGGCTACTTATTGGAGATGCTAAAGCCACTAAAAAG
Source organism: Bombina bombina (assembly GCF_027579735.1). Taxonomy (NCBI): domain Eukaryota; kingdom Metazoa; phylum Chordata; class Amphibia; order Anura; family Bombinatoridae; genus Bombina; species Bombina bombina. Next base: position 295,526,248 of record NC_069502.1, on the reverse strand, counting down.
ACTTAAGAAGCTTCGTCTTCTTCTGACAACTCTGATCATTATGTTACTCATTTTTCATCAGATAATTCTACAGATTCTCCAAAGGTAAACATTTAAAAAAATATTGGCAATAGACTAAACACCTCTATCTGAGGAAGGGAAATTTTACGACTGTTTGGGAAATCCCAGATTTAACGCTGATGATTTACACCACCCTAGATCAGCGGAATGGTGTCATCTTTGAACATCGCTAATTTTATTGACTACCAATTCCGTAAACCTTTAAAAAGGGATTCAAGAAATAAAATGAAGGCTAAGTGCCCTAGACCTGTTTTACCCAATAATGCTGGCTGTATCCCTAAATTAGATCCGAAGATATTAAAATTTATTGCCACCCCAGGTTTTAAGCTCAAAAAAGGCATGGACAGAACTAGGAAAATTTGCCAAGATAAAATGTTGGATTCTATAGGTCCATTAACTAAAGTTTAGTCTTGATAAAGGCACACTTCTGAGGGCCGAGGCACGTTGACAGTTACTGGTAAGCCTTATTCCCTTAATTGAAGATTTTAGCTGTATTGCACTATTTTGTTATATTTTTTACAGGACAATAGCTGAAAACTATTATTCATCATCTAGGAGAAACTCGATTTATCATCTCCTTTTTTCCGGATATCCTGTTTATATTTTGGTATTGATTACCTATACTTCTTTACCTTTTTTCTGATTTTACTACATACTCCACGTATAACACTTACTCATTTTCTATTTTTATCTTTTATTTTTTATGTTTTATATTTTTTGATTTTTCACCTGTTTGATTTTTTGTTATATATATATATTTTCCACTTCAACACTTCAATTTTGGATTCTAATTTTTTGTAACAATATATATTATTTTTGACTAGATATTACTTTTTGGAACATTAGTTTGAAAAACAAGTTTGGATCACCGCACATATCTTTATTGCACATTTCTTGAGGATTTTTAACCAAGCTCCGATCTGATACTTTATCTTATAAGGTGCACCTTATCTATTTAAGACTAAGCTTTTTTCCTCCTAGAAAGTTATCATCCACTCATTTTTTTCATACTATATGTGTTTTTTTATTTTTATGTGTGAATAGAATAACTTAATTGGTTTTATTGTTTTTAACCTATCTTTGTATTAGATCACCACAATATGGATCTATAGATACTAATGTGAATACTGTTGCAATAAACCCTAGTTTCTTATACCATACAGCCTCTTTAGCGCTCTTTACACACTTTCTTTATATTTCTTCTCTCCAAATGTGTGCTAGTACACCTCTGCATTAGAGCGACAGAGGCTTCTCCCAAGCTCTTAGTCTCCTTACATCACTGTCATCATTGCCCTAAAGAAAGCAGCTCTTTTCACTGTAAAAAAAATACAAAGACCCCCCCAACAGTAAAACCCACCACCCAATCAACCTCCCAAAATAAAAAAAACCTAACTTTAACAAAAACCATCACTTCCTGGGGCATTAGCTCCCTTCCTGTTATCTGACCCTTATGCATCTGCATTACAGGCTCAGATCAGAGTCAGAACACCCATTACTCTGAAAAGGGCATTTATATGGGCATTTCCCTTAAAAGGGCATTCAGCTCTTTTTCATTGCCCTGAAAAGGGCATTTAGCTCCTTTACCTAAAGCCCAAACCCTAATCTAAAAAAAACCCACTTAAAAAAAAGATTTAAAAAAACCTTAGACTAACCCTTGACGATCAGGGCCGGCGCTTGCATATAGGCAAGTTAGGCATCGGCCTTAGGGCGCCACAGTATGGGGGCGCAAACTGCCGGTGACAAGCAGCAGCAACTTTTTTTTTTTTTTTTTACATTTGCGGTTCACTCCGCCCCCAGTCCAGACAACATTGAATTTTCTTTGGGCAAATTGGGGTGCCGTGCTAGTAATACATACGTAGGTAAGGTTACATTTTTTTAAATATTGTCTGTCTCAAATTCAAATGTTTCCCGCGCGCACAGGCTGCATCTGTTCAGTGCGCGCGGGCTTCTGTAGGTAAAGGAGGAGGGGGTGGAGCAGCTATGCAGGAGCTGCACTGTCCTGGCTGGGGAACGGATTTGCAGAAGTAGCTCAGTTCTGAATTGGCAGCAGACAGTCAAGTCAACTCACAGGTAAAGCAAAGCCTGTTACCAGTTTCTATAGAAAAAACAAAGCTTGTCCTTTAAAAGCAATTGTTTATTTAAGCAAACTGCTCAGAAACTGCACCACGGAAAATAGATCAGACAGTTAAGTACAAGTTTACTTTTACTCCACTGTCTGAGCTATTTTCCATGCTGCATGTTCTGAACCGTTTGCTTAAATAAACACTTGCTTTTAATGATTTGTGGGAGTATCTGCTTAATGCAGTCCAAGCTCCGTGCAGAGTCAGAGAGAGATACCGTGCTGTGTTAAACATGATTAATAAGCCAGGGAGCTGTTCCTGCAGAGAGAGGTCACAATTTAACTAGGAAATCTATCAGACACAAGCCCCTCACAGTAAGCAGAGGGGGGATGGGTAGGGAGAGAGTTTTGCTCGGCTGTCTGTTCACTGAACTGTTTGCTAGTTCAGCTCAACTTGGGGATATAATATGTGATTTTAATAAGAGTGACAATCATGACACTTATGCTGCTGTAAACATGTGTGTGTATGTTTGTGTAAATGTGTGTGTATGTATGTGTAAATATGAGTGTATGTATATGTAAATATGCATGTGTGTAAGTGTGTGTATGTGTAAATGTGTGTGTGTGTGTGTGTGTATGTATGTGTAAACATGTGTGTGTGCATGTGTAAATATGTGTGTGTGTGTATTCTATATGTAAATATGTGTGTGTATGTAAATGTGTGTGTGTATGTATATGTACATATGTGTGTAAATGTGTGTGTGTGTGTGTATGTATGTGTAAATATGTGTGTGTGCATGTGTAAATATGTGTGTGTGTGTGTGTGTGTATGTATATGTAAATATGTGTGTGTATGTAAATGTGTGTGTGTATGTATATGTACATATGTGTGTAAATGTGTGTGTGTGTGTGTGTGTGTGTGTGTGTGTAAATGTGTGTGTATGTGTAAATGTGTATGTGTGTGTATGTATTTGTAAATATGTGTGCATGTGTATATATTGGTAAATATGTGTGTATGTATCTGTAAATATGTGTGTGTATGTATCTGTAAATATGTGTGTATGTGTATGTATCTGTAAATATGTGTGTGTATGTATCTGTAAATATGTGTGTATGTATGTGTAAATGTGTGTGTATGTATGTGTAAATGTGTGTGTATGTATGTGTAAATATGTGTGTGTGTGTGTGTAAATGTGTATGTGTAAATGTGTGTGTGTGTAAATGTGTGTGTGTATGTGTAAATGTGTGTGTATGTATGTGTAAATGTGTGTGTATGTATGTGTAAATATGTGTGTGTATGTGTAAATGTATGTGTATGTGTAAATGTGTGTGTATGTGTAAATGTGTGTGTATGTGTAAATGTGTGTATGTGCAAATGTGTGTGTATGTGTAAATGTGTGTGTGTATGTGTAAATGTGTGTGTGTGTATGTGTAAATGTGTGTATGTGTAAATGTGTGTATGTGTAAATGTGTGTGTGTATGTGTAAATGTGTGTGTGTGTGTATGTGTAAATGTGTGTGTGTGTGTGTATGTGTAAATGTGTGTGTGTATGTGTAAATGTGTGTGTATGTGTAAGTGTGTGTGTGTATGTGTAAATGTATGTGTGTGTGTAAATGTATGTGTGTGTGTAAATGTATGTGTGTGTGTGTGTGTATATGTGTGTGTGTGAAAATATGTATGTATGTGTGTGTGCAGGTAAATGTTGTTACCTGCACATTATGTCATGCAGAAATATCTACTACACATTACTAGAACATTTTGTTAAGTAGCAGGGTATATCTTCTTTTTTTTTGGGGGGGGGGGGCGGCAAAATGTGTCTTTGCCTGTGTAGCCAAAAATCTTAGCACCGGCCCTGCCGACGATCCACTTACAGTTTTTGAAGTCTGGACATTCAGACGGTGAGAAGTCTTCATCCAGGTGGCGAGGTCTTCCTCCATCCAGACGGCGTCTTCTATCTTCATTCAAGTGGCATCTTATATCTTCATCCCAGCAGCGCGGAGCAGGTCCATCCTTGAAGACATCCAGCGCGTAGCGTCCTTTTCATACGGTCACCGCCGTACACTGAATCTTCAATGCAAGGGAGCCTTTTCAAAATAGCGTCCCTTCCATTCCTATTGGCTGATTTGATTTTTACTATTTGGAGGGTCTTTGTATTTTTTTTACAGGGAAAAGAGCTGATTTCTTTAGGGCAATGCCCTACAAAAGGCCCTTTTAAGGGCTATTTGTAGTTTATTGTAATCTAGGGTTTTTTATTTTGGGGGGCTTTTTTATAGGGCTATTAGATTAGATATAATTGTTTTTATTTTGGATAATTTTATTTGTTAATTTTCTTAAATTTAGTGTTTGTTATTTTTTGTAATTTAGTGTTTTTTATTTTTTGTAATTTAGTATTTTTAAATTTTTTTTGTAGATTTTTTTTTAGTAGTGTTAGGTTTTTTTAATGGGTAATTTAGTTTATTTAATTTGTAGTTATTTTAATTTTAGTATAATAGTAATGTTAGTTTAATATATAGTTTAAACTTAGGTTTTTTTAATTTCACAGTTTGTTTTTTTTAAGCTAGGGATATTGTAATTTTAATATAAAGTTAGGGGGTTGTTAGGTTTAGGGGTTAATAGTTTAATTTAGGTTTTTGCCATGTGAGGGGGTTGGCGGTTTAGGGGTTAATAGGTTTATTTAGTGGCGGTGATGTGGGAGGCCAGAGGTTTAGTGGTTAATAACTTTATTTAGTTGTGGCGATGTTGAGAGCGGCGGAATAGGGGTAAATATCTTTATTATAGTGTGGTCGACGTTGGGGTGTGGGGGAATAGGGGTTATTAACTTTATTTAGGTGGCGGCGATGTCAGAAGCGGCAGATAATGGGTTAATAACTTTATGTAGGTGTTGGCAATGTCGGGGGCAGCAGATTAGGGGTGTTTAGATGTGGGGTTTATGTTGGGGTGTTTAAACGTAACTTTTATTTCCCCATAGACATCAATGGGGTTGCGTTACAGTGATCGCCATTCCACAATTCAGGTGTTCGGTTTTTTTCACACTCTCTCCCCATTAATGTCTATGGGGAAAGCGTACACAAGCACGTATTCTCATCCCTGGACTTTGTGCGGTATGGAGCTCATCACCACCATATCGCACGCACAAGGCGGCTTTTAAAACACTTGTAATGGCAGCGCTATGGAGGGTGAAATAACGTAACTTTTGTTGCGTTCGTTTCCAACCCTCTTTAGCGCAAAACTTGTAATCTAGGTGTATGTTAATTCCTTTTCTAATTTAAACAAAGTTCGAACTTCCATGAAGAATTTTTTTTACCCAAATAATTTTTTGGACCAGGCCAGGAAAGGTAGAGACCGTTTTCCCAGGCGCGCATCCTATCCCAACCGATCTCAGTTCTCGCAACATCAAAGACAGTTCCAGGACCCTTCTTCCTCAGGCTTCTTCCCTTCCTGTGGCAGACCCTGGAATCCTAGTTTCAAAGATCAAGACAGAGATCTCGTCCCCCTCAAGTTAAACCTTTTTCCTCCCTTTCCTGTTTCTTCCTAAAACAAAATTGGAGGCAGGCTTGCCCTTTTCTCTCACAATTGGAACCTTATAACTACAGATCAGTGGGTTCTTCATACTGTTTCAGGCCTTCTAATAGATTTTATTTCCATGCCAATTCAAATTTCTCTCCCTCATCCAATAACATTTCCGATTCAGACAAAATTCTAGTTCAAAATGAAGTACTTTTTCTTGGGAAGGCAAGTAATGAAGTAATGAAGTTTTACTTGTCTTCCTTTTGGCCATTCCTCTGCCCCTTGGATTTTCACCAAATTAAGGAAACCAATTATCGCTTTGTTTACATGGTGTACGTCTTATTATATACTTAGACGACATCTTAATTATGAATCAGAATTTTGTTACTTTAGAATCTCAAATCCATCTTAATATTCACATTCTAGAGAACTTAAGGTTTTTTGGTGAACAAACAAAGATCAGTACTTTCCCTGATCAAATATTTAACCTTTTTGCGTTTTCTTATAGATACAACAAATTTTACCCTCAGTTTACCCAAGGACAAAAATTGGAAAATCAAGAAAGAAATTTCAAAAAACTATTTCTCTATCCGTTGTTCCCATCAGCACAATAGCCAGAATAGTTGGATTACTCTCATCCTCTATTTAGGCTATTTTTCCTTCATTACAGGTAACTCCAACGGTTTCTCTTATTCCCATCTTATCCCTTTATCTCTAAAGGTTAAGGAGGAGCTTTCCTGGTGGCTCTCCACATAGAAGCTTGGAACGGGATAGCCATTTTTGGGAAAATCTCCAGATCGAATTATCAAATTCGATGCCAGTCGCTCCGGCTGGGGTGCACATTGCTGTCCTTCTATTACCAGCGGGAAATGGTCTCTGTTAGAAAAAAGATTTCACATAAAATGCTTAGAACTTTTGGCAGGCTATTTTTAAGTCAAAAGTTTTGTCAAAGATTTTTTTCCTGTGTCCATCTTACTAAGAATAACAATATTTCAGCAGTCCGTTATTTGAATTGCCTTGGTGGCACCAAATCAAGAGATTTTTCAAATATTATAAAATAATTCATTCACCTTTGCTTGGACAGAAATATTTCTGTCAAAGCAGAAAATATTCCGGGTTTGTCCAACATAGCAGCGGATTGGGGCTCTCCTTATTTGCCAGATTCCAGTAATTGGAAACTTCACAATCAAGTATTTCAATCACTTTAATCTCTCAGAGGACCCTTCTCAACGGATTTCTTTGCCTCGAGACTGAACTTTCAAATTTGTCCTTACTTCAGTTGGCATCCCTATCTGGAAGCATTTGTGATCAATACGTTTTTCCACTCGTGGCCTCTTCAGACAGCTTATGTGTTTCCTCCTTTTTCCATGATTCAGAGAACAGTCTTTCAGGATCTCCTCTCAATTCTTCTCATAACCCCTCTTTGGCTGTACCAACCATGGTACCCATCTCTTTTAGAACTATCTGTCAATCATTTATTATTATTAACAGGTATTTGTAGAGCGCCAACAGATTCTGCAGCGCAATAAACATAGTTGGTATACAGGATAACATTTATAGGGATCAAATGGGTAGAGGGCCCTGTCAAGAGTTGCACTGTTGTAGTCGGATCTTATGAAGGCGATCTACAAACAGCTGGGCTCATAGGCTTACTGTCATGATCCTCCCGTTCATCGCCGTGTCGCAGCTGCTCCCGGATCTTCTCAGTGTGAATGACGTCACGTTGCTTAGCAACGTGACGCGTCCTCTGACACTCCCTCTGATGACGTCGCCGCTCCTGCCTTTAAACTACGGCGGGAGATCTTACTCGGGGCCCGTTTGTTTGATTACTCTGGCGTTGTGAGTACTATTTTTGAACCTGTCTGACCTTGCTTCTGATTCTGGATACCGACTACTGCCTGCCTGACCTAGCTTATGCCTTATCCCTACTACTGATACCTGGATACCGACTACTGCCTGCCTGACCTAGCTTATGCCTTATCCCTACTACTGATGCCTGGATACTGACTCTTGCCTGCCTGACCTTGCTTTTGCCTAGTCCCTTATCTATCTCTGGATATATATTGCCTTTGCCTGTCAGCTTCAGTCTTGTCCTGCTACAGCCTTGCCTTAAATAAGCTTAATCTTTTGTTTGTTGCAAACCTACTTAAAGGGACATTTTCTTTTACAAACTGCTAAAAAGAACTTTATCTTTGTTTGTTGCAAATCTGCTTAAAAGACATTTACTTTTACAAACTGCTATAAAGGATCTTTATCTTTTGTTTGTTGCAAGCCTGCTTAAAGGGACATTTACTTTTACAAGCTGCAAAAGAGAACTTTGTCTTTTTGTTTGTTGAAGACCTGTTTAAAGGGACATTTACTTTTACAAGCTACAAAAGAGAACTTTGCCTTTTTGTTTGTTGCAAACCTAATTAAAGGGGCATTTACTTTTACAAGCTACTTAAAGAAGAACATTATCTTTTATATATTGCAAAACCTGCTTAAAGGGACGTTTTCTTCTACAAATTGTTAAAGTGAATTTTTATCATTTGTTTGATTCTTCTTCTAAAGGAACGCTAACTCTTTTGTGGCTATTCTGCTTAAAGGAACAATTATTATTTTTTGTACATATCGTATTTGTTTCCTGAGTGGGTCACGTCCTGGTTATTTCTCAGTGTGCTAGCGTGTGTTTTACTTTTCACGCTAGCAGTTGGGTTAAACCCCGGACTGATTCCTAAACGGCTGACATTACAAACGGGCCATAAATGGACCCCACTGAATTATCCATGGCCGTGGCTCACCAGGGACAACTACTGGGATCTCATGCTACCCACTTGCAATCCCTGGATTCTAAGCTGGATCAAATAACTGCTTTATTACAAAGTTTGGTTCCTCCTGCACCTCCCAATCCTAATCCTAATGAGGCATTACCTCCTTTGATCCCAAACAACCAGTCTCAAGTACAACTGAGTCCCAGGATACCTCTTCCGGATAAGTATGATGGGAATCCTAAAGACTGTAGGGGTTTTCTGAATCAGTGCCGTCTCCATTTCCGAAATAGCCCTACTCTCTTTGCTACTCCCTCTTCGAGAATTACATTCCTTATTTCCTTAATGAAAGGAAAAGCTTTGGCTTGGGTATCACCTTTGCTAGAAAAGAATGATCCTATACTTTTGGATGTAGATGCATTTCTCTCTGTATTTTCAAATGTATTTGATAAACCTGGAAGATCTTCCGCTGCTGAGGTGACTCTTTTAGATTTACGACAAGGAAGTCAACCAGTTTCTCAATACGCTATTGAGTTCCGCACACTTGCCTCTGAAACTACTTGGAATCAGGGAGCACTTAGAGCCGCTTTTCGTAAAGGACTTTCTGAGCGTCTCAAGGATGAATTGGTGTATCGGGAACTTCCAGAATCCTTGGAAGCCTTAATAAATCTTTGTATCAGTCTCGACGCCAGATTTCGTGAACGCCAACAAGAAAGGGATAGAACACAGAGGTCATCAACTCGAACTCCTTTTCGTTTGGCTCCTCGTTTTTCTAATCCAGTCACTCCTGCCTCTCCTACTCCTGATCAGGCTGAACCTATGGAAGTGGGAAGCATAAAATTAACAGAGACTGAACGCTTGAGAAGACGTTCTCTTGGCCTGTGTTTGTACTGTGGCCTTAAAGGGCATTTATTAAGGGATTGTCCTACCAGGCCAGTAAAAGCCAGGGCTTAACTTTTGTCCAGGGAACTGAGTTAAGCCAAAAAAGTAGTCATTCCCTATACAAGAAACTCTTTGTTCCAGTAACCCTTCAAGTTGGGCATAGTAAGATACATACCCAAGCTCTTGTTGACTCTGGTGCAGGAGGTGTGTTCATTGACTCCACATTTGTCTCTACTCACGCTATACCCTTACTAAAGAAAAAGTATTCTATTTCTGTTTCTACGGTTAGTGGGGATCCTTTGGGTTCCGGATTCATTCAGTTTGCTACTAAACCTTTACTTCTTACTGTTGGAATACTTCATTCTGAGACAATTTGTTTTGACGTTATTTCTACTCCTCAATTTCCCATCATTTTGGGACTTCCCTGGCTCCAAGTACATAATCCTACTTTTTCTTGGACTTCTGGCGAACTCACCTCCTGGGGCTCAACATGCCAGACTAAATGTTTTCAAAAGATCACTAAGTTACCACTCACTATCGCTCTCACAATCGAAACTCCGGACTCTCTACCTATGCCTTATCATGATTTTGTGGATGTTTTCTCCAAGAAGGAAGCTGAACGTCTTCCTCCTCACCGTCCTTTTGATTGCCCCATTGATCTTCTTCCTGGGGCTACTTACCCTCGAGGCAAGACATATCCACTTTCTAGACCTGAAAACGTGGCTTTGGAAGAATATATTAAAGACAATCTGGCTAGAGGATTTATTTGACCCTCCTCTTCTCCTGTAGGGGCTGGTTTCTTTTTTGTAGGAAAGAAGGATGGCGGACAACGACCCTGTATTGATTACAGAGGACTAAATCAAATTACCATCAAGAACAGTTATCCTCTACCCCTTATTCCTGAACTGTTTACTTATCTTCAAGGATCCACCATATTCACCAAACTTGATCTACGTGGGGCATACAATCTTATCCGTATACGCAAGGGAGATGAATGGAAGACTGCTTTTAACACTCGATTTGGGCATTACGAGTATCTGGTCATGCCTTTTGGGCTATGTAATGCTCCTGCAGTTTTTCAACATTTTGTGAACGAGATTTTTCGTGATTTTTTGAATATCTTTGTCATCATATACCTTGACGATATCCTGATTTTTTTCTCAAAACCACCAAGATCATGTGCACCACGTCAGGAGAGTACTTCAACGTTTAAGAGATTATCATCTGTTTGCTAAGCTGGAGAAATGTTCATTCCATCAAAAATCCATACCCTTTCTGGGTTATGTAATATCTGCATCTGGATTTGAAATGGATCCTACTAAACTTTCTGCCATTTTGGACCTGATTCTCTGAAGGCTCTGCAACGTTTTCTGGGCTTCGCCAACTATTACAGGAAGTTCATCTAAGATTTTGCTACTATTACTTCTCCTCTTACTTCTCTCACTAGAAAGGGGCAAAACTGTAAAGAATGGCCTCCTGAGGCTATTGAAGCTTTTGAGTCTCTCAAAGAAGCTTTTTCTTCTGCACCTATTCTCCATCACCCAAATCCAGATTTTCAGTTCATCCTGGAAGTTGATGCTTCCTCTGTTGCTGCTGGAGCTGTTCTTTCCCAACGAATTCCTGATACTGGAAAAATTCATCCTGTTGGAGTCTTCTCTAAAAAGTTCACTCCTTCTGAATTTAACTATGACGTAGGCAATAAAGAGTTGCTTGCCATTAAAATGGCCCTGGACGAATGGAGGCATTGGCTGGAGGGTACCTCTTTGCCGTTTACCATACTCACAGATCATAAAAACCTTCTTTATCTCCAAACGGCCAAACGATTGAATTCCAGACAAGCACGTTGGTCTTTATTCTTCTCCCGGTTTCACTACAATTTGTCCTATATACCCGGTTCTAAAAACATTAAAGCAGACGCCCTTTCCAGACAATTTCAAGATACCCCAATTCCTGAGTCTGGTACCATTCTCCAACCTCATGAAGTCATAGCCCAGTTATCAACTTCCTGGTTACAAGATTTACAGTCTGCTCAAAAGAATCTTCCTTTGTCCTGTAAACCTCCTGATGGTCTACTCTTTGTTCCTGAACGCCTTCGTTCCAAGATCCTATTTTGGGCTCATGATAGTCCCCTCTCTGGACATCCTGGCATTAGTAACACCGCTCGAAATCTCAAACAACATGTCTGGTGGCCCACTCTCTCTCAAGATGTTAAAGATTATGTCTCAGTATGCACACAATGTGCCACTAACAAGTCTCCTCGTCAACTTCCTTCTGGTTTGCTCCAACCGTTGCCCATACCTCATCAGCCTTGGACTCATGTATCCATGGACTTTATCACCGACCTTCCTTTTTCAGCTGGAAACAACACTATTTGGGTGGTGGTCGACAGGTTCACTAAGACTGCTCATTTTGTTCCCTTACCCGGCTTACCGTCTGCCAAAAGACTTTCTGAACTTTTTATTTTGCATATTGTGAGAATACATGGATTTCCTCTGGATATCGTTTCAGATAGAGGGGTACAGTTTGTTTCCCGATTCTGGAGATCACTTTGTAAACACTTTGGAACAACAATTTCTCTGTCTACTTCACATCATCCACAGTCTAACGGCCAGACTGAAAGGGTAAACCAGTGTCTTGAAACATATCTTAGACATTATGTGGATCATTTTCACTCTAACTGGACCTCTTATCTCCCATTAGCTGAATTGGCTCATAACGCTCGGTATAATTCCTCCCTTCAGACCTCTCCTTTTCATGCGGCCTACGGATACCAACCCAGAACATTTCCTTTGCATACTTCTTCCACAGAAAATCCTGCTTCTGATCTTTCTGCCCGAAGATTAACTCGTCATTGGGGAGAATACATCATATTCTTTCTGTGGCTTCCAAACGTTACAAGTTCTATTCAGATCTTCGACGGAAGAAGGCTCCCAAGTACCGTCCTGGTGACAAAGTTTGGATTTCTTCCCGTTATCTTTGCCTAAAACAACCTTCTACCAAACTGGGACCACGATATGTGGGTCCTTTCCGAATACTGGGTCAAGTGTGTTCCACTGCTTACCGGGTGGCTTTACCCAAGACTCTCAAAGTCCATCCTGTATTCCACGTGTCTCTTCTGAAACCTATGTTGTCTAACAGATATTCTAAACCTATTTCCAAGCCTCCACCTCTTTTTGTTCATGGACACCCTGAGTTTGAGGTCAGCCACATTCTAGATTCCAAACTCCGTGGCAAGAAATTGTATTATCTCATTCATTGGAAAGGTTATCCAGTCACGGAACGATCCTGGGAGCCGGCTCATCAAGTGAATGCTCCTACCTTGATAAAGGCCTTCCACAAGTCTCACCCTGCTAGGCCTGGTCCTGTCCCCCGGAGGGGTCCTTGAGGAGGGGGGTGCTGTCATGATCCTCCCGTTCATCGCTGTGTTGCTGCGGCTCCCGGATCTTCTCAGTGTGAATGACGTCACGTTGCTTAGCAACATGACGCGTCCTCTGACACTCCCTCTGATGACGTCGCCGCTCCTGCCTTTAAACCACGGCGGGAGATCTTACTCGGGGCCCGTTTGTTTGATTACTCTGGCGTTGTGAGTACTATTTTTGAACCTGTCTGACCTTGCTTCTGATTCTGGATACCGACTACTGCCTGCCTGACCTAGCTTATGCCTTATCCCTACTACTGATACCTGGATACCGACTACTGCCTGCCTGACCTAGCTTATGCCTTATCCCTACTACTGATGCCTGGATACTGACTCTTGCCTGCCTGACCTTGCTTTTGCCTAGTCCCTTATCTATCTCTGGATATATATTGCCTTTGCCTGTCAGCTTCAGTCTTGTCCTGCTACAGCCTTGCCTTAAATAAGCTTAATCTTTTGTTTGTTGCAAACCTACTTAAAGGGACATTTTCTTTTACAAACTGCTAAAAAGAACTTTATCTTTGTTGCAAATCTGCTTAAAAGACATTTACTTTTACAAACTGCTATAAAGGATCTTTATCTTTTGTTTGTTGCAAGCCTGCTTAAAGGGACATTTACTTTTACAAGCTGCAAAAGAGAACTTTGTCTTTTTGTTTGTTGAAGACCTGTTTAAAGGGACATTTACTTTTACAAGCTACAAAAGAGAACTTTGCCTTTTTGTTTGTTGCAAACCAAATTAAAGGGACATTTACTTTTACAAGCTAATTAAAGAAGAACATTATCTTTTATATATTGCAAAACCTACTTAAAGGGACGTTTTCTTCTACAAATTGTTAAAGTGAACTTTTATCATTTGATTCTTCTTCTAAAGGAACGCTAACTCTTTTGTGGCTATTCTGCTTAAAGGAACAATTATTATTTTTTGTACATATCGTATTTGTTTCCTGAGTGGGTCACGTCCTGGTTATTTCTCAGTGTGCTAGCGTGTGTTTTACTTTTCACGCTAGCAGTTGGGTTAAACCCCGGACTGATTCCTAAACGGCTGACACTTACATTCTAAGGGGTTCAAAGGGAAAGCAATGGAGTTAGGAAAGGTTAGTGTTGGTTGTATGCATCCCTGAATAGTAGAGTCTTTAGGGAGCGCTTGAAGTTGTTAAAACTAGGGGAGAGTCTTGTGGAGCAAGGCAGGGAGTTCTACAAGATGGGGGCCAGTCTGGAGAAGTCCTGTAAACAGGAATGTGAGGAAGTAACAAGAGAGGAGGAGATTGTGAGCAGAGTGAAGGGGACGGGAGGGAGAGTATCTGGAGACAAGGTCTGAAATGTAGGGGGAAGCAGTGCAATTGAGGGCTTTGTATGTCAGAGTGAGAATTTTGTGTTTAATCCTGGAGGCAAGAGGAAGCCAGTGAAGGGATTGACAGAGAGGTGCAGCAGATGAAGAGCGACGTGTAAGGAAGATGAGCCTGGCAGAGGCATTCATTATGGATTGTAAAGGAGGTAGGCGGCAGCTAGGTAGACCAGAGAGGACGGAGTTGCAGTAGTCGAGATGGGAAAGGATGAGAGAGTGGATTAAATCTTAGCTGTGTCTTGTGTAAGGAAATGTCTAATTTTAGAGATGTTTTTAAGGTGGAAGCAGCAGGCTTTAACCAAGGACTGAATGTGAGCAGTGAAGGAAAGTTCTGAGTCAAGTGTGACCCCAAGACATCAGGCATGGGGGGTAGGGGTAATGATGGAATTATCAACAGTTATAGAAAATTGGGGGGTGGAGATTTTGGATGAAAGGGGAAAAATAAGAAAAGTTCCGTTTTGGAGAGATTTAAGGTAGTGAAAGGACATCCAAGATGAGATATGAGAAAGACAGTTAGTGACACGGGTTAGTAAGGAAGGAAGTAGGTCTGGTGCAGAGAGGTAGATTTGGGTGTCATCGGCAAACAAGTGATATTGAAACCCGTGGGACTTTATTAAGGAACCTAATGATGACATATAGATTGAAAAGAGAAGGGGACCGAGGACAGAGCCTTGAGGTACCCCAACAGAAAGTGGTAACGGGGCAGAGGATGCTCCGGAGAAGGCTACACTAAAGGTACGGTTAGATAGATAGGAAGAGAACCACAAAAGAGCTGTGTCGCTAATGCCGAAGGATTGGAGGGTTTGGAGTAAAAGAGAGTGGTCAACAGTGTCAAAGGCTGCAGACAGATCAAGGAAGATAAGCAGAGAGAAGTGGCCTTTGGATTTTGCTGTAAGTAGGTCATTGGTAACCTTGACAATTGCTGTCTCTGTGAAGTGATGGGGATGAAATCCAGATTGTAGTGGGTCAAGAAGAGAGTTTAGTGTAAGGAAATGGGATAGATGTGCATATACTAGCTTTTCAATGAGCTTTGAGGCAAGAGGGAGTAGGGAAATAGGACGGTAGTTGTATGGGGAGGTTGGATCGAGGGAAGGTTTTTTTGAGGATAGGTGTGACCTGTGCATGTATTAGAGATGAGGGAAATATACCAGTGCTGAGGGAGAGGTTGAAAATGTGTGTGAGTATGGGGGTGAGGGTAGAAGAGAGGAAGGGGAGTAGCTGTGAGGGGATAGGGTCAAGGGGACAGGTAGTGAGGTGGGGAGACAGTATAAGGGCAGAAACTTTTTCCTCAGTAACAGGGGCAAAAGAGCTAAATTTAAGGGTATTTGGGTGTTGGATGATTGTAAGCTTTTGAGGGGGTGGTAGATTGGTAGTAAGTTGAGAGGTGATTTCATTTCTGATAGAGTCAATTTTGTTATTGAAGTGGCTGGCAAAATCTTGAGCTGAGAGAGAAGTTGTATTAGGAGGTGGGGTGGGCAGAGAAGAGTATTAAACGTGGGAAACAGACAGTTTGGGTTAGAGGAAAGAGTAGAGATGAGATTAGAGAACTATTATGCTTATAAAGATTAAGGGCAGAATAGTAGGAGTTAAGGATGAACTTTTAGTGAAGAAAGACAGCTGAACTCCGAGATTTCTTCCAGTGTCACTCAGCAGTACGGGAACATCTGCGTAGGTACCGTGTCAGAGGAGTATGCCAAGGCTGATGATGAGAGTGTGGTTTCTGAGCTATGGTAGAAGGGCCAGAGTGTCATTGACCGATGTAAGGGTGGAGTTATAGTGGCAGATAGATTGGTCAGGGCAGGAAAAAGAGGTGATGGAAGAGAGGAGAGGTTCAAAAGAGCTAGCGAGCTGTGGCTGATCTAATGACTTAGTGCCTCTGTGAAGTTTGGTGTAAGGGGTAGAGGAAGGGGGGTTGTAGGGAGGGAAGTGATGTTGCAAGTTAGGAGATGATGGTCAGAAAGAGGAAAAGAGGAAAAGAGGAGTTTTTAAAAAATTTCCCTCACCACTTCTATCAGATCCAGAAGGTTGCCCTCACAATCTCATCATTCACAGTTCTCTTCTACTCATAGCTTCGATGATTTCAGGCAAACCTCATCTCTCCAAGGCTTATCACAACAAGCTAAGTCACTCTTACAAGACTCTCTGGCCCCAGGTACCAAAAAATGCTATTTTTCCACATGGTCCAGATGGTTTTGCTGGTGCTTGGAGAGATGTTTGGATCCCATTTCAGCTGATGTAACCACTATTATTAATTTTCCTTAATTTCTTTTTGATTCAGGTTTGCCGCATCGGTCTAACAATATTTCTCGATCAGCTATTTCTACTAAACACTCTTTTATTAATAATTTTCCTGTAGGTCAACATCCTTTAGTTTGTAAAATAATGATAAATGATAAATAATAGTTCCTTTTGGGATGTAGCTCTTATTTTTTTCTCTTTTGAAGTCTTGGCCTTCTAATGATTCCTTACCTTTGAAACAACTCTCTGCTAAATTAGCGAGTCTTTTTTGTTTAATCTCTTTCTGAGTTTCAGATGTTAGAGCATTAGATTTCAACTCTAAACGTTATACCCCTGAGGGTGTTACTTTCTTTATTTCTAAAAGAACCTAATATTTTTCTACTTTTATATTCTATCTAATTGTGTTGTTCTATGTCTCAAAGAATATGAACTCAGAACTTCTTCCTTTTGTAATTCCTCCTCCAACCAACTTTTATTATTGTTTATTCCTCCTCACTCGTCTGTGTCTTCTGTCACTATTGCTAGGTGGGATAAATGGGTTATGAGTGAAGCTGGTATTGATTTATCTTTTTCTGCTTACTCTTTTAGAGGATCAGCTGCTAAAGCATTTTTGAAAGCTGATACCCTTCAACAAATTTTGGATGCTGACAATTCTTTTTAAAACTCATTCAACATGCCTCTTTTAACTTATTTTGTTAGTTTGATTTAAACAAGCAAAATATGAGTCTCTGGTCTTGTAATAAATTCCAATTATCCTAATTTGTGAATCTATCATTTAGATTTTATTAAAGACAGAGACAGATATTTTCCCACCTCTACAATATTTATTTCCACCCAATTTTATATGATTGGTTTAAAAATTTTTTTGCATGTTTTATTTTAGTTACCAACCAATAATCAGGACCTTTTTGTCAAGCGGTCTTCACTTCAATCAAACATTTTCAAGCTTCAAAATTGTTCCAATTGGTTTCTTCACAAATGCCGGAGATGTCTGGAATCTTCTAATTTGTTGATCATCTTCTTCCGTATTTTGTTGTTCAGTTTCCTGTATTGCCTATTTGGTTTCTGTTGTTTTTGTTTAATGAACTGTGTGTATCCTTCAACAGCAAGCAAGAAAAAGGATTTGGGGATGCACATTGGACAGTTTTTGGTCTCTATGTTTAAACTGATTGGTCAGTCTGTTCTATTTAAACCAGTATCCCTTTTCATTGGTTGCTGGTCTGTACTATGCTGTATATTGTCTATTTAAAATATTGACAGTTATTTATGTTATTTTTTATGTACTTTGAAAAATGCATTTAAGTAGTAAAAGAAAGATAAGCAAAATATCCTTCTCTGTGTCTTTAATAAAAATCTAGATTATACCGTCACAAATTAAGATAATCCAAATTTCCTTCTAATATTACATTAGCTTCACTCTCTTGATATTCTTTACTGAAGGATTAACAATGTTCAACCCGGGAACTTAATCTGTTGTACTTTCTATTTAGGTTGCAAATGATTAAAACAAAGAATAAATACAACACAGTAAACATTCACAAACAAACATATACAAACTAATTTTGCATAACACACATACTTGTCGGTTGTGCAGTGTCAGTATCACCATGTTATTGCATCAACCGTTTTACTGTGTCCACACAATCCCATTACCACACATACTTGTCATCGGTTGAATTAGCGCAATGTGGTTTTACTCTTTCAGTACTAAGTAACATCATAATATTGCGTCAACCAACAACCATTTTTACTCACCATCACTGCACACACTTTTATTTTCTCTCACATGATCACAATTTGAAAAATTAATTAACCTTCTTGGCTGCTGGCTTTGCACTATAAGTTTTACGTTTCTAGTTTGAGTCTGTTTGTTCTGGAGCGACACAATTTTTTTACTATTTTAAAATAGTTTCTGCCGGCAGCAATGCGGAGAAATAATCTCTGTGTTACTGTTTAGTTAGTAAAGTTGTTGAGGGTCTTTGATGATCACTGATCAGTACGCAGATATGTTCTCCACTGCTCACTCACTATCTTACATTTATCTTTTTTTATGATTTCATTACAGAGTTGTAAGTCTTTTAAAAACAAAAACAAATTGAACTGCGCTAATGGATAAAAAGGAATATTCCATTTGGTAAAAACAAATTTTAAGATAAAATGTACATATATATGTAAATAACCGTAATACTTGTCTGTATTATGTACTGTGAATCAGAGAAACTAATATTTTCTTGAATTGGTGCCTTTCTTTCTTAATTGAAACTGGTGCAGCTCTAGTCTTACAGAGCCGTTGCAGACAATTGCATGAAATGATCACCAATGATCTCTAACATAGGAAACACAAAAACAAGCACCACCGGAAGTAAAAATAAAAACAATTTATTGTCTCAAAGATTCAACTGAGAAAGTCTACAGAAAGTTAGATGAAACGCGTAGGATAATACAATCTGTACTACGGTATTACCTCACATGGATCCGGGACAAGGAAAGTAATACATGGGAACTGTTTGCTAGTGGAGCCGTAAAGAGTGGAGTCCGGTACATCTCAGGGTGATCCTGGTTAAAACGAGTACAGCTTTTGTAGCCGATGTTGATGCTTGTTTTTTAATTAATTGTGTAAGTGTATAGTATCACTTGTGTGACAATAATTTGTTTTTAATTTACTTTGAATCCGGTGACGCTTGTTTTTGTGTTTCCTACTTCAGAGTTCTAAGTCTGCCAAATAGTATTTTCCTCTTGAGAGAAAACTAAATAAGACTTTGGGCCAGATTACAAGTGGAGCACAAAATATCGCTTTCACGAAAGCTATATTTGAGCTCCACTTTGTAATACCAGAGCACTCAAATGTGCTCTGGTATTACAAGTTAGGTGCAATGCGAACCTTGCATTCGCATTGCACAGAAGCATTGCACTCACGAGAGCATCCTTCCATAGGCTACAATATGAGCCTCGTTCTGATGCTGTCAGACGCAGCATGAGATCCTACCACGGCGAAGGGGGTAAGTCGCGCAGCGATGGGCAGCAATTTTAAATATATATGTATATGAATATATACATATATATTTATGTGTTAATATGTGTATATACACATATTAACACATAAATATATAAGCATATACGTATATATTTTTACAGGGAACACACAGTTCCCATAGACCTCAATGTAAAGGCACATTTTAGTGCCTGTCTTTTTTTCTTAAACTCCACACCCACCAATTTTAGCCCATTATAACTGGTTTGTGCAGTTACCTTATTAAAAAATTAAGATGCTACTATTTTTTAATAAAGATTACTACACTAGTTAGTTTTCACAGGGATTTATAATGGCTGGTTATTTATCGCACGCCCATAAATGGGGAAAGTCACTCCACTTGTAATCTAGCCATTTGTCTGGGGAAAAAATGCAGCTGCAAAGTTGCAGACACTTTTCTCCCCCAGCAGCTACTACAGGAGCCACAAGAATATCAGTGGCTGCTGGCAATGTGTTTTGGTTATTTGGGTCATGACCTTCAGTTAGTGTTTCACAAATATTATGTGTGAATGACCCACTTAAAAAAGTAGCAGTACCACCAGCATTGCTATGCTGCTACTGGGGAAAAACTATCAAATGTGTCTGTCCATAGCCTCCTCCAGTACCTCCACCGATCTGGGCCTCTGAGCACTGGCAGCTCTGGCTGCAATAAGTTAAAAATTGCCTTTTAACTTCCCTTCCTCATCTGAGAATGCTGGTTGGCAAGAAAATGTCACAGGCTTCCACTGACAGGCTGAGAGAAACTGTCACTCTATTCTGCTGCTCCTTCCTGATTTGCAGCCATTGGATAATGCCTACTTGCATCACAAAAAACAGCATTCACCAACTGAAAACGAAAATTTTAAAATAAAAGCAAAGAATATAACGAAACTGCCATTTTCGTTGTTTTCTTCAATTCTTCTGAAAACGAATGCACAAAATAATCCCTTTTATTAGGGTGGATACATCTCCATATATCAAAAAGATTAAAGGGACACTGAACCCAAATTTTTTCTTTCGTGATTCAGATAGAGCATTCAATTTTAAACAACTTTCTAATTTACTCCTATTATCAATTTGTCTTCGTTCTCTTGCTTTTTTTATTTGAAAAGAAGACATCTAAGCTATTTTTTTGGTTTAGAACTGTGGAAAGCACTTGTTTATTGGTAGGTGAATTTACCCACCAATCAATCAGCAAGAACAACACAGAGTGTGGCTTCCGGTGAGGGCGGAGCTAGCAGAGGGAATGCTAGTACAACGCTCTATGGGAAAGAGCTAACTTCCAGCAACCCGAGCGACTACTTTCCTTGACCCAGCTTGGTGGGGTCTGGAAGCAGTGGACGTCGCTGGGAAGCCTTTCATACCTACTGGCTCTGTCGGTGAGGGCATAACTACAGAAGAGCCCGCCTAGGCTCATACCCTGGTCTGAGGAGGAGTACCGGTGCGGTACCGGGAAGCTGAGTTGTATCAAGTGGCCTGAAGTGTATACCTGTGAGGTCGCTGAGGAGCTCGGGAAGGATTGTGCTGGAGGAGCGGCCCCGCAGGTGGTGCGAGTGTACTGGCTCCTGGGAGCCTTACCTGTGGGCCGCGGACGCATAGAGGTCTTCGGTGTCTCGACGGAGCTCCGTGAGTGACTAGGACGACTAGAGTCACGCTCCTCCTGCTGTCAAGGCGGGTACCAGCTACATGTGACCCCGGAATTACAGCGGAGTGAGACATACCGTAGCGGAAGTGAGCCGGGGCATTGAGAGACGCCGGAGGAGCGTGTTGAAACACGCTGAAGACAGGCGGCTTATAGATACATGATCAGACAGAGTGGCCCCTGCGAGACAACAGAAAGAGAGCCGTTGGAGGTACCCATCAAGTGGTGAGTCACATACTGAACTATTCTTGTGCTATACACTGCCCAGAGACTTACGCCCAGATATACATAAGGAGTCAGGCCATAACAGGTCTTTCGAATAAATACTAATAAAACAGCAGGCCTGTAGTTATTAAATATTGTGGGGCCAAAGCTCAAGAGGTGGGAGCAAGACTAAAGAGAGAATAGGTAAAAGAGGACCTTTTACTGGGATGAAGGGACCGCAACCTGATAATACATATTTCTCATGACGGGACATTACAGGTGGACTTTGGCTTGGCAGTGAATACAATAAGAGAGGCCGGCAAGGTTGTTTTGAACTGTGATGTCTTCTGGGGAACGTCTGTTCTTGTAAGCAACTGTACTGGGCCGCATATTTTGTTTGAACCTGTTAAAATGAAATGACAGTCCTGTTTTATATTTGAAACCTTGGCGGTGCATATACCGAATACTGCCTGGAGATTAAAGTATTCTAGGTGGACATAGACCGGACAGGCTATACCTCAAGTCTTTTTGGCTGGAGAGAGGATAAGCAGGGGCTCAACTATAATCCTGCCAGGAAAAGACATATCGATAAACCTGGGTATACATAGCTATTAGGAGAAGTAACTTTGGACTCAGTGACAGTCTCTCCCAAGTAAATAAATGCTGGCCAGTAATAGGGCGTGAGCCCCAGTGCTTGGTTATAGCGACCCAGGCCCAACAAAGGGATTTTGGTATACAGCAGCTATAGCTGTACTGGTTACTAGTTTGCTTCTATGTGCGTGCTTCCTGTTTTTCTTCTTTATTTCTTTTTGGAGTATATTGATAGTGGAACTTTTCATTTAAGAAGATATTATAGATATATGTTTTATTTACAAATTAATCTTTTACAGGCTTTGCAGGAGATAGATGTTGGTGGCCTGTGGCTCTAATATGTGTATGCCAGGATTAGGTTGGTGTTGATATGTTTAACTTGTTAGGAGGATAGCCTGCATACTGACATAGTGATCCTAGGGAAAAGCCTCTTAAAAATTGGAGTCTGGCCAGATGCATAAATAGTGGCTAAATGATCAAAGGCCTAAACTTTAAACAGTTTAAGGCGAATAGGGATATATGATAGTGCTATAAGTAGTTCTGCTAGACAGGTAACAATTAAGATTGTGTTTGTACAGCTAGAGAGCTACCCCGTTATTCTATTAATCTAGGAATAGTTAGTTCAATTACTGCCATTTAAAAACTTAGGAGTCTAGAATCCACTAGAGGCAGTGAGAGATGCACTGTAATATCTAGGGTCGCAGTTAGCAGATCACGCTGCTAAAGCTAAGCTAAGTGGTAGACAATTCGCTGAAATACTCGGACTAACTGTTTTAGGCAGTCCCGAATTTGAGGTCCTGATTTTGGGTGGTAACGCGCGATAATCACACCTGTATATGCACCTGGGTTGGTTTTGGGGGTTTCTTTAATGCTGTTTCTCCCTCTCCTAGATCACCCCCTTCACCCCTACCCCTATCCTCACAGTTTTACCTCCTATTCACTTCTCCCGTATTTGTTTTTTTCTTTCACAACCGATAGATTCACTCTATTATTGCTATTTTTTCTACACGCCACTGGAACAAAGCATTTTTGTTCCCTTACTCATGGACAAATATATGTCCCACTCTAAAGCTAATTCACCCGCGATGCCACCTAAACATAAGGATAAAAAGACTAAGTCTAGTGAGCCGGAGACTTGCAGCAACTTAAGCCTGAGCAGTATTGATACTGCAACATTACTGAATCAAATGTCTGAGTTATTTATGCCGCAATTTAACGCCTTAAAACAAGAGATAAGCAACCTATCAACAGAAGTTAAGCAATTCTCTTCCAGGCTCACAGAGCTAGAAACAAGAGTTTCCGATGTAGAGGATAAGCTCTCTACCCAGGAAGCTATAAATGAGACACAAGAAAAGATCATACATACACTACAAGCTAAGCTAGAAGATCTAGAGGACAGGTCACGGCGCAATAACCTTAGGGTTATTGGGCTTCCTGAATCGGCGGAATATGCGGATCTCCTAAAATTTGCCTCTACCATACTCCCTCAAATGGTTGGCAGTCAGATAGATAACTTGGTGATCCCTGTGGAGAGAGCACATAGAATAGGACCAATACGTGAAAATCCCACAGCCACACAGAGACCCAGACCAGTTATAATAAAAATTTTAAACTTCCAAGATAAGTTCCACATTTTACGACTCTATCGCAAGAATGGGGGGATTAAGGTAGGCCAGACAAGATTGTTACTGTTCCAGGACTTCTCGACAGAAACACAGGCAAGGAGGAGAGAAATGGCGCCATACTGCTCCAGATTAATCAATGGAAATTTGAAGGCTAGATTGCTGTATCCGGCTAAAATTGTACTGGAGAGGGATTGCGCCATGCTTACTTTTTCGAAAGTTGAAGAGATCAAGGCCTATTGTCAAAAAAATGGAGTATAGTGGAGTTAGTGAGTACCCTAGGCGGAAATGTGTAATTATGAGATGGAAGGTGGTCCAAAAGCTGAAAAGGCTATTTTGGTTAAGTTTATGTTGTTTCAATGCATGCCTCAGCCCTCTTCTTTTTCCCTTGATGTTTATGTACTTAACTATGTTGGGAAGGGAATGGGGGCTAGTATTATTGGGGGAGTGTAGTTCCCCCAACAATTATTGATTTGGATTAATGATATTAGATACTTGATTGTGAAATATAGGTTTTGTAGTATGGGTAATTTGATCGCCGGGACATGGGACTGGCTAATCTCGTCAAGAGTTGGGTTTTTTTTCTTGTTCCTCTTTTTTTTTTTTTTTTTCTCTCTCCTCCCTCTCCCGGCGTCGCCCCCCCCCCCCTTTTCCTCTTCAAGATGTGGTTGATTGTAGACGGAAAGATATTGGTAAATATAGATGAATAGACTGAATCTATTGTCTTGGAATATAGGAGGAATCTCCTCACCCATTAAGAGGAAACTAATGATAAAACTCCTGGGCTCCCATAAACCGGACTTAGCGTTTATTCAGGAAACGCATCTACCCCCGGTAGAAGCTGCTAAATTACAAACTAAATGGGTAGGGGAGGTTATATGTACACCTTATAGCCAAAGGAAAAGAGGGTTAGCTATATTGCTTAGCAAGAATTTAAATTATCAAATCTTATCAGTTTACAATGATTCAGAGGGTAGGTATCAAATCTTGGAAATTAAAATAGATAAGAAATTTTATATCTTCTGTAACCTCTATGGTCCCAACAAAACAGATAGAGATTTTTGGGAAGTATTAGGATTGAAACTTTTTCAGTTTGTAGGAAATAACATAATAGTAGTGGGAGATTATAACATGACCTTTTCATATATCCTAGACAGATTCAACAGTAGATCGAGGGATAGGAGAACCAGGGAGACCAAGATCCTTCACAAGTTTTGCCAAAGATTGGCACTAAAGGATGTCTGGCGAATCCAACACCCCGATCAGAGGGGCTACACGTGCGAATCCAGGTCATTTAGATCCTTTTCCAGGATAGACTTTTTCCTAGTCTCCAGTCAACTGATGAAGTTTGACATAAAAGCGGAGATTAATTTGGTCAAAGTATCTGATCATGCAATTATTTCATTAGAGATCCAATACGGGACCTCCACTCGGAGCAGTAATGCGCGTTTCTTCTTCCCCCAATATTTGGTACAGAACATCAAATTTAGGTCATGGTTGCAAGAAAGATGGAAAGAATTTTTTTTTTTTTTTTTTATATAGTTGTTTTTTATTGGGTTTTCAACAGCATAAGAGAAAAATAAACATACAATAGCATTAAACCAACAGTGAGCATGACGGGAATCATATACAATTACAAACAGATCTGGTGGATAAGTTAAACTTCTCGAGTCCAGTAGTCGAGTATGCAGTCCATGTGAGATTTAGTCCTTTTATCTGTGCATAAAGGTAGGTGATACAAGACAATATAGTTTCAGGAATATTACTCATTTCTATACGTGGACTGTCCTTTGTAAATAATAGTGAAGACCGTATGGTTGACCAAGCCTCTACTTAGCAACCTTGTCTGGCGTGGACAAAGAATTACATTGAAAAACCACCAAAGATTAAAATACTTGAGTCCCAATAAATCAACTAAGGAAAAAAAAAAAGAAAAAATAATAACAATAACAGAATAAATGACAATATCGATAAATAGACCTTGTGCACTCGGGTGAGGAGATGGGCATCACAATGGCTCTGAATAAGCTTGAACGAGAGAATAATGGGAAGGTATTTATATGGTTAACCTGCCATGGGCTCAACTGGGTGTTGATCAGATGGGCTAACTAAGATTTATATCTATCTAGCTCCCAGAGGAGTAACATGTTCTCATAGAAATCTAATTTGCCGATTTGGAGGTAATGGAATCTTTCTAATGTCAGGTCAGAGTTGACCAGTTTCTTCCATTCGCTAATAGTGGGGATTTTAGTGGATTTCCAACATCTGGGAATCATTTGTTTCGCAGTGTTTACCATAATGTGGAATAGTTGTCTACGGATTTTACATGTTATTTGGGGGGAGTCATGTAAAAGGGCCGTTTCTATGCTTGGGAGGAGTTGTGTGGCAAGAACAGCGTTAATTTCTCGGAAAACTGCTGTCCAGAAATTTTTTATGGGCACACAGTCCCACCATATATGAGTCATACTTCCAGATTGACTACAGCCTCTCCAGCATGCATCTGAGCTGCTTCTAAAGATACGCTTAATTTTGGTTGGGGTGAGATACCAACGGGTGAAAATTTTTATGTTTGTTTCCTTTGCTCTTGAGGAGTGTGCGGAGTGTGATAGATTTTCGAATCTATTATGCCAGTTTGCTTTGCTTGTGGTTGTTTCTAGCTCCCTGTCCCATCCTGCGGTGTATGAGGGTAAGTTTGGGAACCTATTTTCCAACACTAGTTTATATAGAGTGGAAACAGATCTAAGAGCCTTTAGGTCACTCAAGCAATATTGCTCGAATTTTGTTAAGGGTCGTAAGAAGTCAGATTTTTGTTTGTGTGTGAGTATGTAATGTCTCGCTTGATGATAGTTGAACCAGGAGGTAAAGAAGGGGAGAGAAAGGGAATCGACTTGTTGTTTTGACATTAGCTTATTATTATCTAGCAAGGTGTGAATCCGTATTAAGGGGTCTTGGGGTGTGTGTAGATCTCTTTCCTGTGTGAGTCCTGGTGGGAATTCTGGGTTAGACAACAGGCTTGTGAGTGGAGAGTATTTTGAGGAAATTTTTGGGAGCGCCTTGAGAATGAATCGCCAGTCCCTCCACGTCTCGTTAGAGATGGAGGACGTTGATATTTTATGGTTCCCCAATGCTTGAAAGTTCCAGCATTTGCTACCTAGGTGATTTGTGTCTGCCATGTAAGTTTCTATCTGCACCCAACCCTTAGGATGGGTCCCATTAGAGCTACACCACTCCAACACCCGTTGGAGAGATATTGCTAATTTATATGAGTGGAGATGAGGTACCCCCAGTCCGCCTAGGTCCGGGGCTTTATAAATCGTGCTTTTATTAATGCGTGGTGGCCTGCGCCTCCATATGTAGTCATTCAGTATTTTTTGCAAGATGTCAATTTCTCTAGAGATGTGTTGGGTTGGTACTGTCTGAAGTATGTACAGAGCTTTGGGTAGTAGAACCATTTTTGCTGCTTGGATTCTCCCTAACCACGAAATATTCTTTAAAAGCCAAGAGGAAGTCAGGGATTGGAACTCATTTATGAGTTCATCATAGTTCAACTTGCGCGTTAGTTGGCTGTCAGGCGTCAGGTAAATTCCCAGGTATTTAAGGCGACTGGTTTGTACCTTCAGGGGGCAAAGGGCTCTAATGTCCTCTAGCATCTGTTGGGGGATCAGAACCGGTAAGAATTCTGATTTTGTCATGTTAATGGAAAAATTGGAAACCTCACCAAAAGAGGATAGTTCCGACATCACATGTGTGATAGAGTTGAGAGGGTCCGTCAGTGTCAGTAAAAGGTCATCTGCATAAATGGTAGTTTTGTGTTGTTTAGATCCTACTGTTATTCCTTTGATAAGTAAGTTCTCCCTAATTCTGATTGCAAGGGGCTCAAGGGATATTATGAAAAGCAGCGGGGAAAGGGGGCAGCCTTGCCTTGACCCGTTCCTTATTTCAAAGGCTTCAGAGAAAGTCCCATTTACCCTGACCTGCGCTGTGGGATTAGTATAGAGGGCCATAATTTTTTGAATGAATCGATTTGGGAAATTAAAACGTCCTAAGGTCGTCTGTAAGTAAGTCCAGTCAAGTCTGTCAAATGCCTTCTCGGCGTCAGTGGACAGAAAAAGGGCTGGTGTTTTGGTCTTAGATACAAATTCTATAAGGTTAAGCACTTTCACGGTGTTGTCTTTAGCCTCTCTATTGGGTACAAAACCTGATTGATCCTGATGGATTATTTGTGGGAGGATTTGGTTTATGCGCGTGGCCAAGATTTTAGCATACAGTTTTAAATCAGTGTTAAGGAGGGAGATAGGTCTGAAATTGGCAGGGTTATCAGGCACCTTGCCTGGCTTCTCTAGTACTGAGATATGTGCTTGTAGCATAGTGTCAGGGAATGTGGAGCCATCCGCTATCTGGTTGAATAGAGAGGTTAAATGTGGGACCAAGTATTTTGAAAAGGTTTTATAGTATAAACCTGAAAACCCGTCCGGGCCTGGAGCTTTATTAGGTTTAAGGGTATGAATTGCATCCAGCACCTCCCTGGAAGAAATTGGTTTGTCCAGGAGTTCTCTTTGTTCTTCACTTAGCTGAGGTAGTTGTATGTTAGATAGATATTGGTGACATACTTGGTTATGAGATGTGGCTGTCCTATCTGGGAATAGGTTGTATAACTTATGATAGAAAGATTGGAATGCTTTAGCAATTTTGTGGGTGTCCTCGATGTGTTTCCCCGATTTGTTTTTTATTGAGTGAATATATGTCTTTTGTTGTCTGTGTTTTAAGGCTCTAGCTAGCCATTTCCCTGCCTTATTACCCTCTCTGTAAAATGTTTGCTGGAAAGACAATAGTTGTCTCTGAGAATCTATGTGCAGGAGATTATTTAATTGGTCACGCTTACAGGTTAGGTCGGTCATGATTTCGGTATTTTCTGGGGATTGTTTGTGAAGGTAGTCTAAATCTGCAATTCCTTTAGCTAAAGAGGAAAGCTCTTCTCTCCTTTTTTTTTTCAGATAAGCTTTGACTTTGATGAGTTCTCCTCTTATTGTACTTTTATGTGCTTCCCATAGTATGGGATGGGATACATCCGGAGTGTTATTTATGGTGAAGTAGGATTTAATGAGTTTAGCCAAGCGTTTTACTTGCTGTTTCCCCTTGAGGAGTGACTCATCTAGCCTCCAATGATAGGGCCTAAGTGGGGCTGAGGGCCAAGTTATGTCGCAAGAGACTAGAGAGTGATCTGACCATGTAGTATGCCTAATCTCAGCTGTTTTCAAGAAAGATAAAGAGAGATGATCAATGAAAATGTAATCCAGCCTAGAGTAGCATTTATTTGGGGATGAGAAAAAGGTGAAATCTGACTTCAGGGGATTTATGTATCTCCAAGTGTCGTGGACCCCTAACAATTTGAGGTTTTTCCATATGTTTTGCATACGCGGGATTTTTTGCCTGGTACAGGGGTTGGAGCAATCTATGTGGGGGTCTAGGGGAACATTTAGGTCTCCTGCTATAAACAGAGAGCCTTTGGTTTGTGCTAGGATGGAGTTTGTGATGGTATGGATAAATTTGCTTTGAAATCTATTAGGTGCATATAAGTTTACCAAGGTGATAGGTTTGCCATAGAGAAGACCCGTCAAGCATAGGAACCTGCCCTCCTTATCATGCTCTACGTGAATTTTGCTAAAAGCCACAGACTTATGGATTAAAATGCTTACCCCATTGATTTTCTTGGTTGGGTGGGTACTATGAAAATGTTGCGGGTAGTTGGATGAGAAATACTTGGGTATGTGTTTGGTTTTAAAATGTGTCTCCTGAAGCATCAGGATATGACCTCCCTTCCTAGATAAATCTAGTAATGCCATCCTACGTTTGTTTGGACAGTTCAGCCCTTTCGCATTTTGGGTTAAGATAGTGAGGGTCTGATCTAGAGTTTTATGTGGAGTAACCATTTTTAAATTTGAGGGAGCCATAACTAGATATTACCTCCATGCTCTGCCCACCTTCCCACTCCAAGCGCACTTGTATATGCTGATGGTCCATTGCATTCTCGGTAACGAAGAAATAAGAAAACAAGAAATAAAAAAGAATTAAGAAACAAAAAAAGAATTAAGAAACAAATACAATAACATTTTACCCCTTTCCTGAGTGAAAGGGTAGGGTACATAATTTTACCTAAAGGAGAATTTATCTCCTAACTGACTGAGAACATATATGTCACAACATTAGATTTACAACAATATGATAGTACAGCCCACATAATTTAACTACTGGGCTGCATGCTAAAGGATGAACAGCAAGGTCTAAATGTTGAAATGGCCGATAGGCCCCTGAAAAAGAGAGGGTGAGAGCACATGTAAACTTATAACAACTTTCATATAAGGCTAATTGGAGAACAAAGATCTCTAAACTCTAAACATCCTAAAGTAGGCATAACATTATTAACTTAGTTGTCCTGGATCGTCAGCTATCTCGTGACAGTCCTGTGACGATTATCCCTTAAGAAAGGGAGGGTTAGCTATGACCTGTATAAAATACTGTAGTAAGTAAAAAGCAGAAAAAGAAAAAGGATACAGCCTAAATGGCTCATGGGCTTGCTCTTTCAAGTAAGGGGTTTTGGCTGCCCACGTTCATTTTGCGTGTTTTTCTTTGTTGCACCTGCTGCCATTCTTGCCTCTGTGGGAGGGAGTTATTTCTAGGCCTCAGGTTGTGTTGGTCCAGTGTGTCTTGTAACTTCTCTATCTCTGGAGGAATAATGTCCAAGGCCTTGCAGATCTGGCTGACATCTCCTGGGTTGGTGCATATGAATCTCTTACCTTGCCAGGGTATGATTAATTGAAAGGGGAAACCCCATCGATATGGGATGTTGGACTTCCTGAGGAGAGTGGTGAAGGGTTTGAGTTCCCTTCTTTTGAGGAGAGTTCTCTGTGATAAGTCTGTGAAAAATTGAAGATCAGCATTTTCATATTTGACAGGTTGCTGGTCTCGAGCTAGCTTCATTAGTTCTTCTTTAACTTGGAAATTTGTGACTCGCACAATTATATCCCTAGGAGGTTGCGAATCTGAAGGCTTAGGTCGTAGAGCCCTATGGGCCCTGTCAATATCAACTTTTATGGGTGTTTCTGTTTGTTTCAGTGAGTTGAACAAGTCTTGTAAGTATTGCTCTAGGCCAGAGGGAGGGATGGATTCAGGCACACCTCTGATTCTGATATTATGTCTTCTGTTCCGATTTTCAGCATCATCTATTTTGTCTTCAAGGCCTAGTATGGTGTCATTTTGTTTGTGGATAGTAGTATGAAGGTCCGAGATTGCTGAAGAGTGAGCGTCCAGTGTATTTTCAGCTGCTTCCACTCTGTGCCCTATATCTGAAATTTCTTTCTTTAGCTCGCTTATTTCCTCTTTGATACACTGCTTGACCTGTGACACCAGTGCAGAAAAGTCCTTTTTCGAGGGCAGCGAGTCAAACAGGGCTTTGGGTACTGTAATAGAGTCAGCTGTGGTTTCAGAATCTGAGTCTGAGGAATAGAAGGCTGCGGCAGAATCCTGATCCTCGGTGGGATTGAGGTTTGTAGATTTGGCCTCCGCTGCTTTAAAAAAAGCGTTAACTGAGGGGGTCACATGGCTCCTCTGCTTTTGTGTCGCACCTTTTTTATTAGATTTTTTGGTAGACATGTTTACCCTGAATAGAAACAAAGACACTGTTTGTGCGTACCCTTTGTGATAGGTATTGCTTGATAAAAGTCAGATGAGTGATGTGTGCTTTGGACAAAGCTTGTAGAATCAGCTACAGATGTGGCCTTAAAAAACTGCTATGAATGTATAGAGGAACCTCTCCATATGAAAGGCTATAGCGCGTGCTTCCTGTCTTGCAGCCAAGTGTAACTTCAATTATTTTGAGACAGTACATAGGATTAGAAAGTGTTAGCACCATAAACATATAAGCACATATATTTCAGGAGCGATTATGATTGTATGACAATTTAGATCCCCAGTAGAAAATCAAGTATGGCTGTACATCGTGTTTGCATTTTTTAGTGCTGCGTCATTTCAAGCTTCTTTGGCCCTGTTTAGCCGTATATGCTAGGGGAAGTCTTAGGAAACCTTGCCGTTGCATTGAAGTATTTTTCCAAAACACTCCTCTCTCTCTTTAAATGGCTTTTGTACCAGGAGCTTAAATTTAGTCCCCCTTATATTTGGGCCTCTGCTCAGTGCGTATAAGTTGCGTTATGGACTATAGGGCGCCACTCAGATATGTGACCATGCCGGGGCAGGTAGGTAAATGTCCATTATAGGATTAATCCAGATCTCTTACCCGCAGCCTGAGTCCTCGTTGTATTCGGATGTGGTTGCGTGCGGCGGCCAGAGCTGCAGCTGGGCTCTGCGGTGCTTAGGCCTGTTCCGTTGCGCGGCGTTTAACCTGCTGTGAAGTATAGCACCGGTAAAGTTTTGGCCTCACATTTGATTCTCCTATCTGTTATGGTGCTGGACAGCACTTTTGGGCCGAACTTTTCCCCCGGTTATGGGAGAAAAACGTTGCTCAGTCAGAAAGGGCTCAGGAGCACACTCAAGCCGCGGCCATTTCCCTGGCTGGCTCGCTCCGCCCCCCGGAAAGAATTTTTTAAACATAATAAAGACTATTTGGACAAACCTGAAATCCTCTGGGAGACCGCAAAAGCAGTCCTTAGAGGTGAAATAAAAGCATACTTAATTAGGATGAAGAGAAAAAGGGACCAGAGAGAGGAACAACTAGCCAATACACTTAAAAAGGCATATGCGCGTTACATTCAAGATAAAACTGTACTGAACTGGGATAAATATAGGAAGATCAGAGGAGAAAGTGACCTGTTTCTTAATCAAATGATCGTAGAGGAGGATAAGAAGCAAAAAGCCTTTTTTTGCAGGGAATCAGGGCATCTCAGCTAAAATATTATCGAAAATGGTTAAAAATAGACAACAGAAAAATTTTATTACAACTATTACATACCAGAACAAGAGATTTAATAAGAGCTCAGAGATTAGACAAGTTTTTTTCGACTATTATCAAAAGTTGTATTCTCCCACTATAATAGATCAAGATAAAAAAGAGAAATTCTGGCAGAAGATTAAAATACCCCAGATTACAAAGCAAGACCTAAAAAGGTTGAATGAACCAATTACAATAAGAGAGATATCAGACGCCATAACCAACCTCAAAGGAGGTAAATCTCCGGGACCGGATGCTCTGCCGGCCGAATTTTATAAACTATTACGAGAACTAATTCTTCCCCTTTTACAGTCAGTATTTAATGATTACTTCATTGGAAATAAACCGCAATCCCCTCTGTTCACAGCTTCAAATGTGGTCCTGATCTTAAAGAAGGGAAAAGATCCGAGCTCTCCTTCATCATATAGACCGATCTCCCTCCTAAATCAGGACTACAAACTGCTAACAACAATTATTTCCAATCGTCTTAAGGAAAGCCTGCACTATATGATACATCCAGACCAGGCTGGCTTTATGACAGGACGGAATCCAGTTAAAAACATACGGAGAGTACAGCTGGTCCTGGATTATTTTGCCAATAAAGAGCACAAAAAATCCCATCGTAAACCTGATCTTGCGATTCTTACAGTCGACGCCGAAAAGGCGTTCGACTCGATTGGGTGGGATCATCTCTTTGAGTCACTAGAGAGGTTTGGCCTGACAGGGGCATTCCATCAATTCATACAGAAAATTTATAAAAATCCTGTATCGGCAATCATAGTAAATGGTGAAACATCAGACAGATTCTTTTTGAGGCGAGGGACAAGGCAGGGGTGCCCGCTATCCCCATTACTTTTTAATCTGTCTCTAGAACCCTTGGCAATTTATTTAAGACAGGAGGTAAAGGGGATCAGAATAGGCCAGCAGGAGATGGTGCTATCACTTTTTGCGGATGATCTCTTATTATTTCTAAGCAACACAATTCAGTCCATACCCCAAGTTCTATCTATAGTTAGGCTATTTGGATCCTTTTCCGGTTATAGGATTAATAATGAGAAATCGGAACTGCTATGGATTCAGAAACCAGCCCAAACAATAAATCATCCGTTCCAGGAAACTTTATGTATACAATATCTGGGCCTAAGTCTGAGTAGCAATCCTAGTGAGTGGTATGAACTTAATTTTGCTAAATGTATCAAGCAAATACAGGGAAAAGTTCAAAGTTGGGTTAACCTGCCACTTAGTATGACGGCTAGAATTATGCTCATAAAAACTATTATATTCCCTAAACTACTCTATTTTCTTCAAAATTTTCCATTGCTGTTATACAAGAAAGACATTCTGATGCTCCAGAGGGCTTTTAATAATTTTATTTGGCGGGGGAAGAGGCCACGAATAGCATTTGAAACTTTGACACTTACAAAACGATGTGGAGGCCTTGCATTCCCAAATATTAGAATCTATAATTATGCCGCTGTCTGTAAATTTGCATTGGATTGGATCACTGAAGGAGATCATATTACATGGCATGACCTGGAGTCGCACATGGTGGCTCCTTTTGATTTAAAAGCAATTATACCTAATCCAGCGAGAAAATTGCCGTCCAATATAACACAATATGTGACTATTCAAGATGTGGTGAGGACATGGCAGAAAGTATGCTTAGCAACTAAGAGTAATTTTCGCAAATCTGTCTTCCTCCCACTTACAGGGAATCCAAGTTTCCCGCCAGGTTTGAACATGTCGGTCTTTTCCAGATGGGCACAGGCAGGTCTTGACTCACTAGGTCAATTGTGTCAGGAAAACCAATTGGTAGTTAGATCCTTTGAGGAACTGAACGGTAAATATAATTTAGAAAGGTCATCCTTTTATGCCTATTTACAAGCTAGACACTGGATTGGAGACCTAAGAAATGAAACAGGGATCGGATTAGATAAGGGGGAAGTTAGTAGTGTAATTTACGCCTACTCCGAGGGGGCCAAAAAAATTTCAAGAGTATATAAAATGCTAATGAACATTCAAGGGGAAGCCCATATGGAGGGACTACTTAGGAAATGGAACAAAGTGTTACCTCTAATAGGGAAAGAACGGATATCCGATAGTGTCAGACTGGCAATGAAAGCAACAACTCTAGTCACTTGGTGGGAATCGCATACCAGATTATTGAATATGGCATACTTGTCCCCGGCCCGAATAGCCATATGGAGGGGCGATATAACATCAGGGGAGTGTCCCAAATGCAGACAAGAAAAGGCAGATTTAGCCCACTGTTTCTGGGAATGCCCTAAAGTGAGGCACTTCTGGTACAAAGTTAATTTTTGGTGTAATAAGGTTATGGGAGTCCAGACAAGGTTTTCACAGCTTGAGATATTCCTTTTATTCCAATATAATAGTAGTAAACCGGGAGTTAACCATAAATTCTTGAACGCCATGATACTGGTAGGGAGAAACGTGATCCTCTCTAACTGGAAGAGTAGAGGCGACCTTAAGTTGTCCGAATTCCTTAGGAAAGCCCAATATCAAATATTACTGGATCAGCATAATATAAAAACTTCTAATAACAAACAACTTTGACAGTTTTTTAATAAATGGAAGGAGATGATTCTATCCCTTTCTATAACTAGTCAGAGGCAAATATTGACAGCTTTTAAGAGGTCTGAATGGTTCCAACAGCAGATACAGATAGGAAGATTACCCAGATCATGGGCAATGGACTAACGGACGGGGAGAGGGGGGAGAATCAATTATTTTCCCCCTTCTCCTTTTTTTTTTTTTTTTTTTTTTTCTCTTCTTCTCTTTTTTCTTTCCTTTCCCTTCTCTTGGTAAATATTGTAAATCTGTAATGAGACCCAGTGGAACCAAATGCATTCCACTAGATTATATTGTTATATCATACTTTCATACTGTATTTTTTCTGTTTAGTAGATAAGATTTGATGTGGATGGTGGAAGCTGTAATTTCTTTGTCCCTGTTTTGTGGAAAATTAATAAAAAGAAAAAAGAAAAAAAAAGAACACAGTGTGTTCACCAAAAATGGGCCGGCATCTAAACTTACATTCTTGCATTTCAAATAAAGATACCAAGAGAATGAAGAGAATTTGACAATAGGAGTATATTAGAAAGTTGCTTAAAATTGCATGCTCTATCTGAATCACGATAGAAACATTTTGGGTTCAGTGTCCCTTTAATTATAACATCATGGAATGATCTGGATGAGTTAGTGATAGCTGTATCTCGTTTCCTGACTCTAGGCAATGTTTTATCAAGTAGAGGGTCCTAAGTGATATTGAAGTCACGCCATATCAAGAGCTGGCATATCCTCACCTGCTCAATTTTAGGTAATAGTTTTTGGAAGAAGGTTGTTTGATTTTCATTTGGTCCATATCTGTTAACCAGCAAGTACCTAGACAAACAAATTATTTTGTTTTTCATGTTCAATTCTACTAGATACTTGAATTAAAACTGTAAGAATTGAGGTTTCAATAGGAGTAGTGGACTCAAGCAACAATAAACCGTTAACATTAATGACAACATTAAATTAGATGTAACAATGGTAACATTGTGAACCAACACTCAGGATCCTAGATCCATGAGAACTCAAGGTCTTGCTGCTCCCCTGTGATTGTTTCCTAGATTGGGGGTCCAATGGGGTAATGGCTGCCATTCCGGGGCTGTGACTCGTAGAGCAGGAGTCAGGGTGGAGACTCATTTTAGGGGTCCATACCACTATTCAGAAATTTCCATTGTTGAAGGAGTGTTTTTGCTTGATGGGGAGTAGAAGCTGTATATTGCTGTCCATCCTTTGTAATTAACAATTTGATAGGAGATCCCCATCTATATTTAAGAATGCAAGCCCTAAAAATCTTTGTGTCCCCAGCATAGGTCTTCTGTAGAGAAAGGTATGCACAGGCAAAGCAGGAAAAATGAACATTTGCAAACTTCTCTGAAAGAGATATCCCTCTGGCAACTGTGTTAACTAGTATAGAAAGCGTACTACTACATCCTGGATAAATGTACCGGTAAAGTCTACAGGAAAGCCTCAGGAAAAAAATGTTATATTAAATAGCAAAAATATATAGTTTTAACAACTTTAAAGACCCTTAATGGACGGAGCTACAGAGACACATCTGTCCGCAATGGCTGTTAGCTCCGCTCCATTTCTCAAATTTTGATCTAAATATGAAGTTGATCACAATCTATTGCCTGATCTTTTCTGGCATGTTTTTGTCTGTCTATGTGCAATTTTTAAATTTGAGGTAACTGGAATATTAATCATTTTCCTTTTTTTTGCCAACAAAACACATTATCCTGTTCAAGGTGATCACATTCCAATTTCTAATTACTACAGATTTTAGTATTCTGTTTTTTTTTTTCAAATTATGGTTTTGTCACTCTATTCATTATAGAAAAACTGTTATATATGTATAGATATTTGTGAATATCATTATATAATAAATATTAAAATCATATTTATGTAATATTCATATTTCATAAAGTGTTTAACTATGTATGTACTGTAAATATTTCACATTTCAATGTTCTTCATAAGGGGAATATGTTCTAAATAATTTTAAATAGATATTCCTATGTATATCTGTATATATCTATACCTATATATATATATATATATATATACATACATAGAAATGTGTATTTAAGAGTAAATATAACATATTCTACTATGTGAAGAACATTAGAATGGAATTAATATTAATATTTCATGTTAAGGTTTCAGGTTAACGCACTTTGATTAAACACATAGGGTGTCACTATTTGCACTCCATTAAAGTCTATGGAAGAATATGTTAACGCGTTAGCGATATTCTAAGTTCATGTGCAGAACAGTGAGAGCTTATATCTACAATAAATAAATAAAACTAGAAAGTCGCAGCTACTGTTTTCTAAGAAATAATAATATCTCACACACTAAATCTTCTTTCTAAAAAGAAAAGATAGCATGCCAAAAGCAAAATACACGATTTTTAAAATCATGAGAATAATTAAAATACAAATTATAGCATTATACAATACATATAAATAAAACATTTTACATACATGTATAATATACCCACATCCCCATAGCTCCTATAGTTTTAATAGTAATGTTTTTTTTTTCTGTTTTTTATTAGCAATGGAGATCGCACACATAACGAACATAAAGGCATTCCGAGGGAGTTTCATGTGGTTCTATGGGAGTGACTTGTATTTTAATGGGGAAACCTTGGCGAAAGTTTCTAATTTTAAAAGGACAATCCTCCATCTTAAAAGGACAGTCTACAATTGAATTGTTATTGTTTTAAAATATAGATAATCTCTTTATTACCCATTCTCCAGTTTTGCATACCTTATATCTAAGCATCTTCTGACAGCCCCCTGATCACATTATTTTTTTTTTTATTATCTACTGACTTGCATTTAGTACTGTGTTGTACATGGGTGTGAACACAACGTTATCTATATGACCCACATGAACTAGCAGTCTCCTGTTGTGAAAAGCAAATAAAAAAGCATGTGGTAAGAAGCTGTCTATAGTGGCTTACAAACAGGAAAAAATTTAGAGGTTTAAATGTTATAAAGTATATTAATATATTAATGTTGGCTGTGCAAAGCTGGGGAATGGGTAGTAAAGGCATTATCTATCTTTCTAAACAATAACAATTTTAGTGTAAACTGTCCCTTTAAATGCACCTTTTTTAGTCATGTCAGTTTTGCAAGTTTTTCAGTGAGAAATCTATTGATTGTACAGTGCAACTGAATTTACATACTGTATGTTATATGCTAATTTCAAAACGTGTTAATGATTATTGCATCTTTAAGTGCAAAAACAACCATTTTGCCCCCTTAAAATCATAGCCTACAACACAATTCTGACTCACGCTTCCTTTATGTTACTGCTATATTGGTGTTTAGAAGGAAAATGTGTTTCCTGTTAGACAAACCGTAGCTTGTTACAGGGATGTGGGCAATAAACACTTTATATAATGGATCCAATGTATTAAAAAAAGTAAATAATTCTTATTATACGAACACAAAGTGAATATTGACTCTTTCAGAACCTTGTGGCATCACAGACCAGTTGGCTTCTATACAATCCATAATGATCCAGTCCAGGGCACCATGTATGCAGTTGCTCCTTATTGATAAAACAAGCCTTTTCTTTTTATAGAAGAATGTATAACCCTCCCTGGCTAACTTCCCCTCTCTCCCCTTCATTCTCCCTCTCTCCCCTTCATTCTCCCTCTCTCTCTACAACTCCTTCCCCCTCTCTCTCCACCTCTGCAAGTCCCTCTCTCTCTACCTCCCTATCTCTCGCTCTATACAACTTCCTCTCTCTTTACCCCCCTATTTCTCCCTCTCTATCTCTCTACCTCTCTGTAATTCATGGGATATGGGATGGGTAGGGCATGGTTTTGGGAGGAGTAAATAAACTTGTGAGGCATCAAATTGCCCTTGGGCTGAATTCCCTAGTCTTTTTTGCCATATAGAAATGCCCCTGTTTGAAGCTAAGGATTACAGTGGTGGAGTTTGGAAGCACTTGTCAATGTGAGTACATTAATATGATTAAAGAGGACCACTCTTAGCTGTTTTGTTTTTCCCAGTATGTGTTTGTAATGTGTGTGTATGAGTGTGTTTGTAATGTGTGTGTATGTGTGTGTATGAATGTGTATGAGTGTGTATGTGTTTGTAATGTGTGTATGTGTTTGCAATGTGTGTGTTTGTAATGTGTGTGTATGAGTGTGTATGTGTTTGTAATGTGTGTGTATGTGTGTATATGTGTTTGTAATGTGTGTGTATGTGTTTATGATTTGAAGTGTTTCCATGCTATGTAATTTGAGTATAATATGTAGCGTATGTTTAATATTCCTAGTATACATATGTGTATGCTGTATTGCGTGCGCATGTATGTGCATCTGTTGTGTAGTTTGCGTTTGCTTCTTAGCAGGGCCAGACTGAAAATAAAAAGCAGCCCTGGAAAAATTGAAGACCAGCCCTATATTCTGTCAAGTGCATATAATGGCCATGCACCATTTTGTAGTACAGTACTAGAGGATTTTACATGGTTCAGAACATATTAAGTAAAATCCCTCAATGCATTTTAAACGGGCAAAAGAAAATGTTCCTTATTGCACATATACCCAGGTGTTTAAAACATACAAATGTTGGCTCTTGTGCAGCTATGCATACACACAAGCAAATACATGCCTACATACAAACACATATAAATACACACACACACAAACATACATACACACACACATACATGCATACACACACATATACAGACCTACATACACACTAGGGTTGCAAACCCGCTTGTATTTCCCGGGTTCTACCGGATTTCAATAAAAAAAATAGCTGTCTCCTGGCTCACGTATTATGCCCCTTTTCTCCCGGCCCAACAGTCAAGCGTGAGTTGGAAAATAATAGAATAACATAATTTATGTAAGAACTTACCTGATAAATTCATTTCTTTCATATTAGCAAGAGTCCATGAGCTAGTGACGTATGGGATATACATTCCTACCAGGAGGGGCAAAGTTTCCCAAACCTCAAAATGCCTATAAATACACCCCTCACCACACCCACAATTCAGTTTAACGAATAGCCAAGAAGTGGGCTGATAAAAAAGTGCGAAAGCATATAAAATAAGGAATTGGAATAATTGTGCTTTATACAAAATCATAACCACCACAAAAAAAGGGCGGGCCTCATGGACTCTTGCTAATATGAAAGAAATGAATTTATCAGGTAAGTTCTTACATAAATTATGTTTTCTTTCATGTAATTAGCAAGAGTCCATGAGCTAGTGACGTATGGGATAATGACTACCCAAGATGTGGATCTTTCCACACAAGAGTCACTAGAGAGGGAGGGATAAAATAAAGACAGCCAATTCCTGCTGAAAATAATCCACACCCAAAATAAAGTTTAACGAAAAACATAAGCAGAAGATTCAAACTGAAACCGCTGTCTGAAGTACTTTTCTACCAAAAACTGCTTCAGAAGAAGAAAATACATCAAAATGGTAGAATTTAGTAAAAGTATGCAAAGAGGACCAAGTTGCTGCTTTGCAGATCTGGTCAACCGAAGCTTCATTCCTAAACGCCCAGGAAGTAGAAACTGACCTAGTAGAATGAGCTGTAATTCTCTGAGGCGGAGTTTTACCCGACTCAACATAGGCAAGATGAATTAAAGATTTCAACCAAGATGCCAAAGAAATGGCAGAAGCTTTCTGGCCTTTTCTAGAACCGGAAAAGATAACAAATAGACTAGAAGTCTTACGAAAAGATTTCGTAGCTTCAACATAATATTTCAAAGCTCTAACAACATCCAAAGAATGCAACGATTTCTCCTTAGAATTCTTAGGATTAGGACATAATGAAGGAACCACGATTTCTCTACTAATGTTGTTGGAATTCACAACTTTAGGTAAAAATTCAAAAGAAGTTCGCAACACCGCCTTATCCTGATGAAAAATCAGAAAAGGAGACTCACAAGAAAGAGCAGATAATTCAGAAACTCTTCTGGCAGAAGAGATGGCCAAAAGGAACAAAACTTTCCAAGAAAGTAATTTAATGTCCAATGAATGCATAGGTTCAAACGGAGGAGCTTGAAGAGCTCCCAGAACCAAATTCAAACTCCAAGGAGGAGAAATTGACTTAATGACAGGTTTTATACGAACCAAAGCTTGTACAAAACAATGAATATCAGGAAGAATAGCAATCTTTCTGTGAAAAAGAACAGAAAGAGCAGAGATTTGTCCTTTCAAAGAACTTGCGGACAAACCCTTATCTAAACCATCCTGAAGGAACTGTAAAATTCTCGGTATTCTAAAAGAATGCCAGGAAAAATGATGAGAAAGACACCAAGAAATATAAGTCTTCCAGACTCTATAATATATCTCTCGAGATACAGATTTACGAGCCTGTAACATAGTATTAATCACAGAGTCAGAGAAACCTCTTTGACCAAGAATCAAGCGTTCAATCTCCATACCTTTAAATTTAAGGATTTCAGATCCTGATGGAAAAAAGGACCTTGTGACAGAAGGTCTGGTCTTAACGGAAGAGTCCACGGTTGGCAAGAGGCCATCCGGACAAGATCCGCATACCAAAACCTGTGAGGCCATGCCGGAGCTACCAGCAGAACAAACGAGCATTCCTTCAGAATCTTGGAGATTACTCTTGGAAGAAGAACTAGAGGCGGAAAGATATAGGCAGGATGATACTTCCAAGGAAGTGATAATGCATCCACTGCCTCCGCCTGAGGATCCCGGGATCTGGACAGATACCTGGGAAGTTTCTTGTTTAGATGGGACGCCATCAGATCTATTTCTGGAAGTTCCCACATTTGAACAATCTGAAGAAATACCTCTGGGTGAAGAGACCATTCGCCCGGATGCAACGTTTGGCGACTGAGATAATCCGCTTCCCAATTGTCTACACCTGGGATATGAACCGCAGAGATTAGACAGGAGCTGGATTCCGCCCAAACCAAAATTCGAGATACTTCTTTCATAGCCAGAGGACTGTGAGTCCCTCCTTGATGATTGATGTATGCCACAGTTGTGACATTGTCTGTCTGAAAACAAATGAACGATTCTCTCTTCAGAAGAAGCCAAAACTGAAGAGCTCTGAAAATTGCACGGAGTTCCAAAATATTGATCGGTAATCTCACCTCCTGAGATTCCCAAACTCCTTGTGCCGTCAGAGATCCCCACACAGCTCCCCAACCTGTGAGACTTGCATCTGTTGAAATTACAGTCCAGGTCGGAAGCACAAAAGAAGCCCCCTGAATTAAACGATGGTGATCTGTCCACCATGTTAGAGAGTGTCGAACAATCGGTTTTAAAGATATTAATTGAGATATCTTCGTGTAATCCTTGCACCATTGCTTCAGCATACAGAGCTGAAGAGGTCGCATGTGAAAACGAGCAAAGGGGATCGCGTCCGATGCAGCAGTCATAAGACCTAGAATTTCCATGCATAAGGCTACCGAAGGGAATGATTGTGACTGAAGGTTTCGACAAGCTGCAATCAACTTTAGACGTCTCTTGTCTGTTAAAGACAGAGTCATGGACACTGAATCCATCTGGAAACCCAGAAAGGATACCCTTGTCTGAGGAATCAAAGAACTTTTTGGTAAATTGATCCTCCAACCATGATCTTGAAGAAACAACACAAGTCGATTCGTATGAGATTCTGCTAAATGTAAAGACTGAGCAAGTACCAAGATATCGTCCAAATAAGGAAATACCACAATACCCTGTTCTCTGATTACAGACAGCAGGGCACCGAGAACCTTTGTAAAAATTCTTGGAGCTGTAGCTAGGCCAAACGGCAGAGCCACAAACTGGTAATGCTTGTCCAGAAACGAGAATCTCAGGAACTGATAATGATCTGGATGAATCGGAATATGCAGATATGCATCCTGTAAATCTATTGTGGACATATAATTCCCTTGCTGAACAAAAGGTAAGATAGTCCTTACAGTTACCATCTTGAACGTTGGTATCCTTACATAACGATTCAATATTTTTAGATCCAGAACTGGTCTGAAAGAAATCTCCTTCTTTGGTACAATGAAGAGATTTGAATAAAACCCCATCCCCTGTTCCGGAACTGGAACTGGCATAATTACTCCAGTCAACTCTAGATCTGAAACACATTTCAGAAATGCTTGAGCTTTTACTGGATTTACTGGGACACGGGAAAGAAAAAATCTCTTTGCAGGAGGTCTCAACTTGAAACCAATTCTGTACCCTTCTGAAACAATGCTCTGAATCCAAAGATTGTGAACAGAATTGATCCAAATTTCCTTGAAAAAAACGTAACCTGCCCCCTACCAGCTGAGCTGGAATGAGGGCCGCACCTTCATGTGGACTTAGAAGCAGGCTTTGCCTTTCTAGCTGGCTTGGATTTATTCCAGACTGGAGATGGTCTCCAAACTGAAACTGCTCCTGAGGATGAAGGATCAGGCTTTTGTTCTTTGTTGAAACGAAAGGAACGAAAACGATTATTAGCCCTGTTTTTACCTTTAGATTTTTTATCCTGTGGTAAAAAAGTTCCTTTCCCACCAGTAACAGTTGAAATAATGGAATCCAACTGAGAACCAAACAATTTGTTACCCTGGAAAGAAATGGAAAGTAAAGTTGATTTAGAAGCCATATCAGCATTCCAAGTTTTAAGCCATAAAGCTCTTCTAGCTAAAATAGCTAGAGACATAAACCTGACATCAACTCTGATAATATCAAAAATGGCATCACAGATAAAATTATTAGCATGCTGTAGAAGAATAATAATATCATGAGAATCACGATGTGTTACTTGTTGCGCTAAAGTTTCCAACCAAAAAGTTGAAGCTGCAGCAACATCAGCCAAAGATATAGCAGGTCTAAGAAGATTACCTGAACACAGATAAGCTTTTCTTAGAAAGGATTCAATTTTCCTATCTAGAGGATCCTTAAACGAAGTACCATCTGACGTAGGAATAGTAGTACGTTTAGCAAGGGTAGAAATAGCCCCATCAACTTTAGGGATCTTGTCCCAAAATTCTAATCTGTCAGACGGCACAGGATATAATTGCTTAAAACGTTTAGAAGGAGTAAATTATCCCATTCTTTGGAAATTACTGCAGAAATAGCATTAGGAACAGGAAAAACTTCTGGAATAACCACAGGAGCTTTAAATACCTTATCTAAACGTTTAGAATTAGTATCAAGAGGACCAGAATCCTCTATTTCTAAAGCAATTAGTACTTCTTTAAGTAAAGAACGAATAAATTCCATTTTAAATAAATATGAAGATTTATCAGCATCAACCTCTGAGACAGAATCCTCTGAACCAGAGGAATCATCAGAATCAGAATGATGATGTTCATTTAAAAATTCATCTGTAGGGAGAGAAGTTTTAAAAGATTTTTTACGTTTACTAGAAGGAGAAATAACAGACATAGCCTTCTTTATGGATTCAGAAACAAAATCTCTTATATTATC
The DNA here is from genome assembly GCF_027579735.1 of Bombina bombina. NCBI lineage: Eukaryota > Metazoa > Chordata > Amphibia > Anura > Bombinatoridae > Bombina > Bombina bombina. The sequence goes on along the minus strand of NC_069502.1, from coordinate 295,481,991 downwards.
AGGAACATTCTGCACCTTAGATGTTGAAGGAACTGCAACAGGCAATGGTACTTTACTAAAGGAAATATTATCTGCTTTAACAAGTTTGTCATGACAATCAATACAAACAACAGCTGGAGGAATAGCTACCAAAAGTTTACAGCAGATACACTTAGCTTTGGTAGATTCAGCACTTGACAGCGATTTTCCTGTAGTATCTTCTGACTCAGATGCAACGTGAGACATCTTGCAATATGTAAGAGAAAAAACAACATATATATAAAGCAAAATTGATCGAATTCCTTAAATGACAGTTTCAGGAATGGGAAAAAATGCCAAAGAACAAGCTTCTAGCAAACAGAAGCAATAAAAAATGAGACTTAAATAATGTGGAGACAAAAGTGACGCCCATATTTTTTCGCGCCAAATAAGACGCCCACATTATTTGGCGCCTAAATGCTTTTTGGCGCCAAAAATGACGCCACATCCGGAACGCCAACATTTTTGGCGCAAAATAACGTCAAAAAAATGACGCAACTTCCGGCGACACGTATGACGCCGGAAACGGAAATAGAATTTTTGCGCCAAAAAAGTCCGCGCCAAGAATGACGCAATAAAATGAAGCATTTTCAGCCCCCGCGAGCCTAACAGCCCACAGGGAAAAAAGTCAAATTTTAAGGTAAGAAAAATGTTAAATTAAAATGCATTATCCCAAATATGAAACTGACTGTCTGAAAATAAGGAAAGTTGAACATTCTGAGTCAAGGCAAATAAATGTTTGAATACATATATTTAGAACTTTATAAACAAAGTGCCCAACCATAGCTAGGAGTGTCACAGAAAATAAGACTTACTTACCCCAGGACACTCATCTACATATAGCAGATAGCCAAACCAGTACTGAAACGAGAATCAGCAGAGGTAATGGTATATATAAGAGTATATCGTCGATCTGAAAAGGGAGGTAAGAGATGAATCTCTAGGACCGATAACAGAGAACCTATGAAATAGACCCCTTAGAAGGAGATCACTGCATTCAAATAGGCAATACTCTCCTCACATCCCTCTGACATTCACTGCACGCTGAGAGGAAAACCGGGCTCCAACTTGCTGCGGAGCGCATATCAACGTAGAATCTAGCACAAACTTACTTCACCACCTCCATCGGAGGCAAAGTTTGTAAAAACTGAATTGTGGGTGTGGTGAGGGGTGTATTTATAGGCATTTTGAGGTTTGGGAAACTTTGCCCCTCCTGGTAGGAATGTATATCCCATACGTCACTAGCTCATGGACTCTTGCTAATTACATGAAAGAAAGTTTTTTTTAATGGCATCATTTTTTTGCTAGTTCCTGTGCTAAAGACCCACCTGTAGGCTTGTGTCAAGCAGAGAACTTATTTTCCCCTGACTTTTCGTTCCACTGAGCTCTTGATCCCACAAATAGCTCAGGGGCTTGTCTGCATTATACTGTGTGTGCTTACGATGTACTGAGACATCTTCTACTAGATGTGCACAGTGACCAATAGATCAGTAACCACACACATGGATTGACAGCTGTGCTTAGTATTATTAGCAATGACTCTTTTCCTGAGAGATTGTTATAGCCCCTGTCCCTGAACAATTGGTAGGATTGATGGTGCTTGCTGCTTTCAGTAAAGGACTGGTAACCCCTTGGTGTCCTGTAAGAAGCTGTATTTGTAGAGCAGAGCAGACAGTCCTGTGGCAAAATTTAAAAATGTGCACAGGATGTTCAGGCATAGTTTTGGATTTTTTAGGGGCAGTTTTTATTTTTTTTATTTATGATTTAGTTTTGCTTGTAATGTGAAGCCAAGGGAGGGGCGGGGTTGTTTAGCTAGGTGTTTTTTGTTTGGACAGGTAAGGTTAGATGCTGGATTGGTACAGAAGCGATAAGCAGGTGTGATGTCACAAGGGGGGTGGTTTGAAATAGGTATAAAACCTGCTGCACACAGTGGATAAGCAGAAAACTAATTTTGTTCTTTTTGCTTACAGATTTCCTAACTGAACCAGTGAATTATATAAGGATGGCCACTAGGAACAGGTGAATAACTAAGAAGTACTTGGATTGGGAGAATATGTGGAGTGGCAGTGCAGCTCGAGTGGAAAAGAAGGCAAGGAAGAGTAAGAGAATTACAGAAAAAAACTGGAGACATGGATTATCAGGGAGTAAACACTCCTGAGGTAGTAGGAAATACATTACATGATATTGATGAGGTTATAGAATTATCACAGTCCCCTCAATTTTCCTTTGTCTCCCTCTCCTTCCCTGAGATAATTGGGTTCCTTTGCCTTATATGGGTCAAATATGGCCCAATCACCAGCACCCCCTCCTATTCCCTGTGCTGCGCAAATAGTGTCCCAATCCGCCCCCCCCCCCCAGTAATACCTATAGGTCAAAGTGGTCCTGTGGTTTGTAGCATGGCCAATCAGCGTTTGATAGGTGCAGGCAGGGGCACTGGAAATGTATACAGGTGTATACTGGCAGTAATGTTGGGGGAGGTGTCTTGCTAAGTCCGCCGCCATTGTTGTCTGCAGCTGTCTCTTGTAGGGCCATCCCATCCCCCTCGCGCATGCCGATGTTGAGATTGCATATTGATTATTTAATTGGAGTGCGCTATGGGGCTTGATCGGTGCCACCTAGCGTAGCAAGGGAACCCCCATCTTTGGTTACTTATAATGCAGTTGAAGAGCGGTGTTCCCCTAAAGTGGCTGCCCGGACAAGTGGGATCCCCACAATTCAATCATTACAATCTAGGTGGGTGGTGGGTCGGCAGGGCGCTGGCATGATGGTAATAAATTAGGAGGTTGTTCTGGGGGACAACATTATTCACTTTGCCAGGCAAACAGGGGAGGTTGGTAGGGGCTGCAGAATAGTATCCTATGAGTGTGGATGATATTTTGATATACAGGGATCAAATTTATTTCACAAATACTCCACTTATGGGAAATCATGGGTGCTATGTGGTTCCTGATAATGAGGTTAACATGAGTAATGTAGATGATCAATGCTATGAAGTCAGGCAAGTTAACTCAGTTAAGCAGCACACTATGTGGTTTTACTTCACTATATGTAAAAAAAATATCTGGGGTAGTACATTTTTGAGGGACAACGAAGGTCATTTGCATGTATGGGTTAATGATCCCTCTAATATGGTGCAAAGTGTTGTGAATAACAAGTTGTATCCACAGGCAAATAAGGAGGACAATCCGAGAATCGAGGCTGGGAATACACAGAGGGCTGAAAGGACAGATAAGCTGCGGAATCTGTCACCAAGATAGGAGGAGCCTGGCACTATCAAAGAAAGGTTAAGGAAGGATCAGTCAAGCAAGGAAACAGGACCCCACAAGAAAGGTAAGAAACATTGTATTCCAGATGTATCATCAGACAGTACTAGTAGTAGCTCTGAATTTTATTCTGAGGGGGGAAAAGGCCCAAATAGAAAAATCCTTAAAACAGTGTGAAACATTTATGCTAAGCAAGGTTCTGGTGGGGCTCACAAGGATTCAGACTCTGAGGATAGTGATGTAGATTTTGAGGCAGACAATGAGACGAATGATACTAAATTAGTTCCACTTTCATCACATTTGAAGGCAAAACGATTCAAAAGGCTCAGAAAGGGAAGTTTTTGGATTTTTTTCACCATTACTAGGGAAGACATAGTATTTAAATCTAGAGGGGAGGGCGCTAAGGGTAAGAAAAAGGTTTCTTTTGCTGATTGGGTTAAAGGGTTTGCGATTTATCCAGAGCAAATCCAGAGCAAATGAAGGGAATGATGAAATATTTACATTTGTTTGCTTACTATTATAAGGCTTATGGAGGTTTTTCATGGAAGGAATATGACGAGGAATTTAGAAGGGGTAATGTGGCTACATGGGGCAAGTGCAGAAAAGATTTTTGGGTGAAAATTATTGACATGTGGTCCCGTTAGGTTAAGTTGGCAAAAGGCCAGGGGGCTAGAAATTCTGTAGTAATAAAAAAAAGTAAATCTGAGGTGAAGGAATGTTGGGCATTCAACAACAAATGAGATGGAGGTCTGTCTTGTAAATATAAACACATTAGTAGACACTGTGCAGGCAATCATCCAGGGGTGGACTGTAGACGAAAGGAGGGGGAAAATAATTCCTTTTGTGGTCCAGGCAGATTTTCGGGTGGTGGAGCTGGGGTAAGCCAGAACACCATTGAAAACAAATGATAAAGTAACTGCATTGGAGGCGTACCCTAAGGTTAAGGATAGAGAGATGTTAAAAGAAGGTTTCAAAGCAGTATTTAAAGTACCTATTCAGAGTGAAGTAGTTGGGGAAAAAAAGGTTAAAAATTAAAATCAGCATATGAGATTCCAGCAGTATTGAGGTGAAAACTAAGGAAGGAGGTAGAATTGGGTAGGATAGCAAGCCCCTTTGAGGAAAATCCTATTGGAAAACTGATAATATCACCTTTAGGTGTGGTACCCATAAAAGTTGTTGGAAAATTTAGAATGACACAACACCTTTCATACCCTAAGGGTCAATCTGTTAATGATGTGATTAGTAGAGAGGATGTGTCAGTGTCTTATCAATCATTTCACCATGCTGTGAACTTAGTCAGATCAGTAGGCCGGGGTGACTTAGTAAAGGTTAATATAGAGTCTGCGTACAGATTGTTACTATTACACCAGTAAGGAATTGGCTAACAAAAGCATTCTGTTCTGGTCAGATAATAAACGAATAGTGGACGTATTAAATATGTCAGCTTCATCACCTCATTGCATATGTGCAGCATTTGGTTTGAAAATGCGTACAAAATAATTTTAGAGCTAAGCACATAGCAGGTGTAAAGAATGTTATTGCTGATGCTTTGTCCAGGTTTAAATGGGATTTGTTCAGAAAATTAGTACCTCAAATCATTGGCACCGAGGACATGGACAGCATATAGGAAACACTGGATTAATTGGAAGGAATTTGTCGGGGGTAAGGATGGGAAAAGATATACGATGTTCTTGGAGTACTTGGTAAAACTGATGCAATCAGGGGTTAAAAAAGGGAACCTTAACAGCATTTTGGCGGGCATTTCATATTTTGCACAATTGTATAAGGAAGATGTAAGAAAGAGCTTTATAGTTAGACATTTTTTAAGGGGTTGGTCAGCAGGGGAAGAGAAAGATAGGGATAAGAGAGATCCTAATACAGCAGAAAGGCTACAGGCATTGGTAGACATACTAAACATTGTTTGTGTGGATGCTTTTGAGGCAACATTATTCACTGTGGTTTTTGTACTGGCATTTGAGGCAGCATTAATGATAGGGGAATTAGTAGCCCCTGGGAAGGGGTCAGCTGAATCAGGTTTAAAGTTGGAGGGTGTTAGGCTTTCAGATGAAGCAGTTTTAGTGTTTATTAGAAGGTGTAAAACAGACAGGGAAGGGAAAGGTGCATGGGTAGCAGCTAAAGCATCACAAGGCATAAGCTGTCCGGTGACATGTATTAAGAACTATTTAAAGGCTGGTCCTGGAATGGGCATAATGTTTTTTTAGGCACAAAGATGGCAGTCACTTAACCAGGTTTAAATTTAAAAAAGGTTTTGAGTTTGTGCATTAAAAAATTGGTTTGGAACGTTAGTAATTTGTGTCCTCATTCCTTCCCTGTGGATATCAACTGAAAATATAAAAAGTTGGGTAGATGGAAGTCACGTGCATATGAAGGATATAATAGACCACTGTCAAAAAAAAGTTATAAAAAGAGTTATAAGTTTACTAAAAGAATTGCATGCGAGATAAAAACAAAACAAAACATTTTCTTGTTGGTGTGATTGTAGTTGGTTAAGCATAATATTAATAAGTGAATCATTTATTACAGGCAGAGCATTAAGAGTATGGATCCTGGGAAACTCCTTTGTGCATTGGGGAGCGATACATGCTGCAACCAACAAACAGGGAGTGAACCTGGGCTTAAGCTCTAGAAAATAGGAATTACATGGCTAGGGAAGAGCGGAAAGAGTTTGTGTCAGTTGATGGAAGTAGGGCAAGTATCTAGGAGGAAATGGGCTAAACCTGATATCCTGATCATACACCTAGGAGGCAATGACATAGGATTGGTACCTTTGATCGAACTACAGGAGCAGGTTAAAGATACCTTTAGTTGGTTCAAAGTAGCATGGTCAAAAACCATAATTTCCAAGTTGTTTTGGAGAGACTGTAAAACACAGAAAGGAGACTACAAGATTAGAAAGAAAGTGACTCAGGCAGTCAGACAGGAAAGAAAGTGATAAAGGGGATAGAGGGGTAAGGTGTTAGAACATTCCTTAAACCAAGAACTTTACAGAAATGATGGTGTACACCTTTCAAAGGAGGGCAACAATATATCCATAGAGGACATCAGGAGGATAATACAGAGTCATGTTGAGGGAAGAAAGGGTCACAATGGGAGTTGTGATGGGCAGAAAAGAGGATCCTCTTTTTGTTGGCGGTGAAATATTCTGGCCTGGAACATGAGTAAGGTGATAATGGGGGGGGGGGTCTGAAGAGTACGGGGACATTGAGTGGTGGTCTGTCGGTCAAACTCATATGCCCACATAGTCGGCAGACATTTTGCCTGTTATTTGCCATTTTTTACATCCAAATAGTGTACGGTCACGCTTCTTGGTCACGTGAGTCTGCTTACTTCTAGACAATGCTGGTGCATAGAATTACTCATGTGGTTTAATTTGATTATGATGTGGCTTATGATTTTATTATGATTTGACAGTTTAACAGGATCGCTCATAACCCTGCCATAAAGGCAAATTAATCTGGTTTTAATCTAATGCCAATAACGTGTCTGTCATTATTACTTAAAAAAAGGGTTATGGGTATTACGGTAGGGGTAAGGTAATGGTGTTTTTTAGTATAGGCAGGAAATGAAGAGCTAACGTTTCAATTCCTTAGTAAATTGTACTGACTGCATAGGAAGGGAGCAGCTTAAAAGGGACAGTTTACTCAAATTTTTTCTCTTCTTTAATTTGTTCCCAAATGATCTACTTTACCTGCTGGAGTGTATTAAATTGTTTACAAGTATTTCCATTACCCTTACATTGGCATTTGAAACAGTTTATTTAGCCTGTGGTATCCCCACACATCTTGAAAGTTTTTTGCCTCAAGGCCAAGCTGTGTTAACACAGCCAGTAGAAGAAATTACACTCCCAGTGGGTTATAGAAGAGATAAGGTAATAAAAACATAATTTATTTAAGAACTTACCTGATAAATTAATTTCTTTCATATTGGCAAGAGTCCATGAGCTAGTGACGTATGGAATATACATTCCTACCAGGAGGGGCAAAGTTTCCCAAACCTCAAAATGCCTATAAATACACCCCTCACCACACCCACAATTCAGTTTAACGAATAGCCAAGAAGTGGGGTGATAAGAAACGAGCGAAAGCATCAACAAGGAATTGGAATAATTGTGCTTTATACAAAAAAATCATAACCACCACAAAAAAGGGTGGGTCTCATGAACTCTTGCCAATATGAAATAAATGAATTTATCAGGTAAGTTCTTACATAAATTATGTTTTCTTTCATGTAATTGGCAAGAGTCCATGAGCTAGTGACGTATGGGATAGCAAATACCCAAGATGTGGAACTCCACGCAAGAGTCACTAGAGAGGGAGGGATAAAATAAAGACAGCCAATTCCGCTGAAAAAACAATCCACAACCCAAATCAAAAGTTTTAATCTTTATAATGAAAAAAACTGAAATTATAAGCAGAAGAATCAGACTGAAACAGCTGCCTGAAGTACTTTTCTACCAAAAACTGCTTCTGAAGAAGAAAAAACATCAAAATGGTAGAATTTAGTAAAAGTATGCAAAGAAGACCAAGTTGCAGCTTTGCAAATCTGATCAACAGAAGCTTCATTCTTAAAAGCCCAGGAAGTAGAAACTGACCTAGTAGAATGAGCCGTAATCCTTTGAGGCGGGGATTTACCCGACTCCACATAAGCATGATGAATCAAAAGCTTTAACCAAGACGCCAAAGAAATGGCAGAAGCCTTCTGACCTTTCCTAAAACCAGAAAAACATAATTTATGTAAGAACTTACCTGATAAATTCATTTCTTTCATATTAGCAAGAGTCCATGAGCTAGTGACGTATGGGATATACATTCCTACCAGGAGGGGCAAAGTTTCCCAAACCTCAAAATGCCGCTAAATACACCCCTCACCACACCCACAATTCAGTTTAACGAATAGCCAAGAAGTGGGGTGATAAGAAAAGAGCGAAAAGCATCAAAAATAAGGAATTGGAATAATTGTGCTTTATATAAAAAAATCATAACCACCACAAAAAAAGGGTGGGCCTCATGGACTCTTGCTAATATGAAAGAAATGAATTTATCAGGTAAGTTCTTACATAAATTATGTTTTCTTTCATGTAATTAGCAAGAGTCCATGAGCTAGTGACGTATGGGATAATGAATACCCAAGATGTGGAACTTCCACGCAAGAGTCACTAGAGAGGGATGGATAAAATAAAGACAGCCAATTCCGCTGAAAAATAATAATAATCCACAACCCAAAACAAAAGTTTTTAATCTCAAAATAATGAAATTATAAGCAGAAGAATCAAACTGAAACAGCTGCCTGAAGTACTTTTCTACCAAAAACTGCTTCAGAAGAAGAAAACACATCAAAATGGTAGAATTTAGTAAAAGTATGCAAAGAAGACCAAGTTGCTGCTTTGCAAATCTGATCAACAGAAGCTTCATTCCTAAACGCCCAGGAAGTAGAAACTGACCTAGTAGAATGAGCCGTAATTCTTTGAGGCGGGGAATTACCCAACTCTACATAAGCATGATGAATCAAAGACTTTAACCAAGACGCCAAAGAAATGGCAGAGGCCTTCTGACCTTTTCTGGACCCAGAAAAGATAACAAATAGACTAGAAGTCTTTCTAAAATCCTTAGTAGCTTCAACATAATATTTCAAAGCTCTTACTACATCCAAAGAATGTAAAGATCTCTCCTTTGAATTCTTAGGATTAGGACATAATGAAGGAACAACAATCTCTCTACTAATGTTGTTAGAATTCACAATCTTAGGTAAAAATTTAAATGAGGTTCGCAACACCGCCTTATCCTGATGAAAAATCAGAAAAGGAGACTCACAAGAAAGAGCAGATAATTCAGAAACTCTTCTGGCAGAAGAGATGGCCAAAAGGAACAAAACTTTCCAAGAAAGTAATTTAATGTCCAGAGAATGCAAAGGTTCAAACGGAGGAGCTTGTAAAGCCCTCAGAACCAAATTAAGACTCCAAGGAGGAGAAATTGACTTAATGACAGGTTTGATACGAACCAAAGCCTGTACAAAACAATGAATATCAGGAAGAATAGCAATCTTTCTGTGAAAAAGAACAGAAAGAGCAGAGATTTGTCCTTTCAAGGAACTTGCAGACAAACCTTTATCCAAACCATCCTGAAGAAACTGTAAAATTCTAGGAATTCTGAATGAATGCCAGGAGAATTTATGAGATGAACACCAAGAAATGTAAGCCTTCCAGACTCGATAATAAATCTTCCTAGACACAGATTTACGAGCCTGTAACATAGTATTAATTACTGAGTCAGAGAAACCTCTATGACTAAGAATCAAGCATTAAATTTTCATACCTTCAAATTTAATGATTTGAGATCCTGATGGAAAAAAGGGCCTTGAGATAGAAGGTCTGGTCTTAGCGGAAGAGTCCAAGGTTGGCAACTGGCCATCCGAATGAGATCCGCATACCAAAACCTGTGAGGCCATGCTGGAGCCACCAGCAGCACAAACGAACGTTCCATTAGAATTTTGGAAATAACTTTTGGAAGAAGAACTAGAGGCGGAAAGATATAGGCAGGATGATAATTCCAAGGAAGCGACAACGCATCCACTGCCTCCGCCTGAGGGTCCCTGGATCTGGACAGATACCTGGGAAGTTTCTTGTTTAGATGAGAGGCCATCAGATCTATTTCTTGAAGACCCCAGATTTGAACAATCTGAAGAAATACCTCTGGGTGAAGGGACCATTCGCCCGGATGTAACGTCTGGCGACTGAGATAATCCGCTTCCCAATTGTCTACACCTGGGATGTGAACTGCAGAAATTAGACAGGAGCTGGATTCCACCCATACAAGTATCCGAGATACTTCTTTCATAGCCTGAGGTTAAAATGGGGAGAGAGTAAGCGCTAAAAAGCTTAAAAGGCTTTGTCTGTCTGAAAGCAAATAAACGATTCTCTCTTCAGAAGAGGCCAGGACTGAAGAGCTCTGAAAATCGCACAGAGTTCCAAAATGTTGATTGGTAATCTCGCCTCCTGAGATTCCCAAACCCCCTGCGCTGTCAGAGATCCCCATACAGCTCCCCAACCTGACAGACTCGCATCTGTTGAGATCACAGTCCAGGTTGGGCGAACAAAGGAAGCCCCTTGAACTAAACGATGGTGATCTATCCACGACGTCAGAGAGTGTCGTACATTGGGATTTAAGGATATTAATTGTGATATCTTTGTATAATCCCTGCACCATTGGTTCAGCATACAAAGCTGAAGAGGTCGCATGTGAAAACGAGCAAAGGGGATCGCATCCGATGCAGCAGTCATGAGACCTAGAATTTCCATGCACAAAGCTACCGAAGGGAATGATAGAGACTGAAGGTTTCGACAGGCTGAAACCAATTTCAGACGTCTCTTTTATGTTAGAGACAAGGTCATGGACAATCGTGTGAGATTCTGCAGAGTGTAAAGACTGAGCAAGTACCAAGATATCGTCCAGATAAGGAAATACCGCAATACCCTGTTCTCTGATTACAGAGAGAAGGGCACCAAGAACCTTTGAAAAGATCCTTGGAGCTGTTGCTAGGCCAAACGGAAGGGCCACAAACTGGTAATGTTTGTCTAGAAAAGAGAATCTCAGAAACTGAAAGTGATCTGGATGAATCGGAATATGAAGATATGCATCCTGTAAATCTATTGTGGACATATAATGCCCTTGCTGAACAAAAGGCAGAATAGTCCTTATAGTTACCATTTTGAATGTTGGTATCCTTACATAACGATTCAATATCTTTAAATCCAGAACTGGTCTGAAGGAATTCTCCTTCTTTGGTACAATGAATAGATTTGAGTAAAACCCCAGACCCTGTTCCAGAACTGGAACAGGCACAATTACCCCGGCTGACTCTAGATCTGAAACACATTTCAGAAATGCCTGAGCTTTCACTGGGTTTATTGGAATGCGAGAGAGAAAAAATCTCTTCGCAGGTGGCCTTACCCTTGAAACCTATTCTGTACCCTTGAGAAACAATGTTCTGAATCCAAAGACTGTGAATCGAATTGATCCAAATGTCTTTGAAAAATCGTAACCTGCCCCCTACCAGCTGAGCTGGAATGAGGGCCGCACCTTCATGTGGACTTGGGAGCTGGTTTTGACTTTCTAAAAGGCTTGGTTTTATTCCAGATTGGAGAAGGTTTCCAGACAGAAACCGTTCCTTTAGGGGAAGGGGAAGGCTTCTGTTCCTTATTCTGACGAAAGGAACGAAAACGATTAGCAGCCCTGTATTTTCCTTTAGATTTTTTGTCCTGAGGCAAAAATGTTCCTTTCCCCCCAGTAACAGTGGAAATAATAGAATCCAACTGGGAACCAAATAATGTATTACCTTGGAAAGAAAGAGCAAGCAAAGTTGATTTGGAAGTCATATCTGCATTCCAAGTTTTAAGCCATAAAGCTCTTCTAGCTAAAATAGCTAAAGACATATACCTGACATCAACTCTAATGATATCAAAGATGGCATCACAAATAAAGTTATTAGCATGTTGAAGAAGTTTAACAATGCTATGAGTATTATGGTCTGAAACTTGTTGTGCTAAAGCCTCCAACCAAAAAGTGGAAGCGGCGGCAACATCAGCCAAAGAAATAGCAGGTCTAAGAAGATTACCTGAACATAAATAAGCTTTCCTTAGAAAGGATTCAATCTTCCTATCTAAAGGATCCTTAAAGGAAGTACTATCTGCCGTAGGAATAGTAGTACGTTTAGCAAGAGTAGAGATAGCCCCATCAACTTTAGGGATTTTGTCCCAAAACTCTAATCTATCAGATGGCACAGGATACAATTTCTTAAACCTTTGAGAAGGAGTAAATGAAGTACCCAAATTATTCCATTCCCTAGAAATTACTTCAGAAATAGCATCAGGGACAGGAAAAACTTCTGGAATAACCATAGGAGGTTTAAAAACCGAATTTAAACGCTTAGTAAATTTAGTATCAAGAGGACTAGAATCCTCCATTTCTAAAGCGATTAAAACTTCTTTAAGTAAAGAGCGAATAAATAAATATGAAGATTTATCAGTGTCAATATCTGAGACAGAATCCTCTGAACCAGAAAATTCCTCATCAGAAACAGACAAATCAGAATTATGACGGTCATTTAAAATTTTATCTGAAAAATGAGAAGTTTTAGAAGACCTTTTACGTTTATTGGAAGGAGAAATAACAGACATAGCCTTCCTAATAGATTTAGAAACAAATTCTCTTATATTAACAGGAACATCCTGAGTATTAGATGTTGAGGGAACAGCAACAGGTAATGGTATATTACTAATGGAAATACTATCTGCATTAGAAAGTTTATCATGACATTCATCACAAACTACAGCCGGAGGAACAGTTACCAAAAGTTTACAACAAATACACTTAACTTTGGTAGAACCAGCATCAGGCAGCGTTTTTCCAGAAATAGATTCTGATCCAGGGTCAATCTGAGACATCTTGCAATATGTAATAGAAAAAACAACATATAAAGCAAAATTATCAAATTCCTTAAATGACAGTTTCAGGAATGGGAAAGAATGACAATGAACAAGCCTCTAGCAACCAGAAGCAATGAAAAAATGCGACTGAAATAATGTGTAAAAAAGGTGGAGACAAAAATGACGCCCACATTTTTTAGCGCCAAAAAAGATGCCCACATTATTGGCGCCTAAAATTTTTTGGCGCCAAGAATGACGCCACATCCGGAACGCCGACATTTTTGGCGCAAAACGTCAAAAAAATGACAATCACGAACAACTTCCGGCGTCAAGAATGAAGCCGGAAATGAAAACAGAAATTTTTTGCGCCAAAAAAATCCGCGCCAAGAATGACGCAATAAATTTAAGCAGTTTCAGCCCCCGCGAGCCTAACAGCCCACAGGGAAAAAAGTCAATTTGAAAACAATTTTTAAGGTAAGAAAAAAATTGAATATTCATATGCATTAACCCAAATATGAAACTGACTGTCTGAAATAAGGAATATTGATCATCCTGAATCATGGCAAATATAAGTTTAAGGACATATATTTAGAACTTTACATATAAAGTGCCCAACCATAGCTTAGAGTGTCACAAAAAATAAGACTTACTTACCCCAGGACACTCATCTACATATAGTAGATAGCCAAACCAGTAATGAAACGAGAATCAGTAGAGGTCATGGTATATAAGAGTATATCGTCGATCTGAAAAGGGAGGTAAGAGATGAATCTCTACGACCGATAACAGAGAACCTATGAAATAGATCCCGTAGAAGGAGACCATTGAATTCAAATAGGCAATACTCTCTTCACATCCCTCTGACATTCACTGCACTCTGAGAGGAAAACCGGGCTCCAGCCTGCTGCGAAGCGCATATCAACGAAGAATCTAGCACAAACTTACTTCACCACCTCCACGGGAGGCAAAGTTTGTAAAACTGAATTGTGGGTGTGGTGAGGGGTGTATTTATAGGCATTTTGAGGTTTGGGAAGCTTTGCCCCTCCTGGTAGGAATGTATATCCCATACGTCACTAGCTCATGGACTCTTGCTAATTACATGAAAGAAAGATAACAAATAGACTAGAAGTCTTACTGAAATCTTAGTAGCTTCAACATAATATTTCAAAACTCTGACCACATCCAAAGAATGTAAGGATATTTCCAAAAAATTCTTAGGATTTAGGACACAAGGAAGGAACAATAATTCCTCTATTAATGTTGTTAGAATTCACAACTTGAGGTAAAAATTTAAATAAAGACAGCAAAAACCGCCTTATCCTGATGAAAAATCAGAAAAGGAGACTCACAAGAAAGAGCAGATAATTCAAAAACACTTCTAGCAGAAGAGATGGCCAAAAGGAACAATACTTTCCATGAAAGTAATTTAATGTCCAAAGAACACATATGCTCAAACGGAAGAGCCTGTTAAGCCCTCAGAAGCAAATTAAGACTCCAAGGAGGAGAAATTGGCTTAATGACAGGCTTGATACGAACCAAAGCCTGAACAAAACAATGAATATCAGAAAGATTAGCAATTTTTTCTGTGAAACAGCACAGAAAGAGCAGATATTTGTCCTTTCAAGGAACTTGCAGACAAAACCTTATGAAGAAACTATAAAATCCTAGGAATTCTAAAAGAATGCCAAGAGAAATTATGAGAAGAGCATCATAAGATGTAAGTCTTCCAAACTCGATAATAAATCTTTCTAGACACAGATTTACGAACCTGCAACATAGTATTAATCACTGAGTCAGAGAAACCTCTATGACTAAGCACTAAGCATTTTAATTTCCATACCAACAAATTTAATAATTTGATTTCCTGAAGGAAAAAAACGAATCTTAAGGTCTGGCCTAAATGGAAGTGACCAAGGTTGGCAACTGGACATCCGAACAAGAACCATATACCAAAACCTGAGCAGCCATGCTGGAGCCACCAGCAGCACAAACGATTGCTCCATGATGATTTTGAAAAATCACTCTTAAAAAGAAGAACCAGAAGGAGCAAAAATATAGGCAGATTGATAACTCCAAGGAAGTGTCAATGCATACACTGCTTCCGCCTGAGGATCCCCGGACCTGAATAGGTACCTGGGAAGTTTTTTTGTTTAGATGAGATGCCATCAGAACTAATACTGGAAACCCTCACATCTGAACAATTTGAAAAAACACATCTGGGTAAAGAGACCATTCTCCCGAATGTAAAGCTTGATTGACAGAGATAATCCGCTTCCCAATTGTCTAAACCTGGGATATGACCGCAGAAATTAGACAGGAGCTGGATTTAGCCCAAGCAAGCATCTGATATACTTCTTTCACAGCCTAAGGACTAAGAGTCCCACCCTGATGATTGACATACGCCACAGTTGTGACATTGTCTGTCTGAAAAACAATAACGTCTCTCTCTTCAAAAAGAAGCCAAAACTGACGAACTCTGAGAATGCACGGAGTTCCAAAATATTGAATGGTAATCTCGCCTCCTGAGATTTCCAAACCCTTTGTGCTGACAGAGATCCCCAGACAGCCTCCCATCCTAAAAGACTTGCATCTGTAGTGATCAAGGTCCAGGTTGGATGAATCGAAGAGAGCCGTAGAACTATATGATGGTGATCTAACCACCAAGTGAAAGATAGTTGAACATTGGAATTCAAAGATATTAAAAATGATATCCTAGAATCCCTGCACCATTAATTCAGCATAAAAAACTGGAAAGGTTTCATAAGAAAAAGAGCAAAGGGAATCGAATCCAATGCTGCAGCCATGAGACCTAAAACTTCCATGCATATAGCTACTGAAGGAAATAATAGAGAAGGTTCCGACAAACTGAACCCAATATAATTGTCTCCTGTCTGTTAGAGACAATGACATTGACACAATCTATCTGGAAACCTAAAAAAGGTGACCCTTGTCTGAGCAACCAAGGATCTTTTGATAAAAAGATCCTCCAACCATGTCTTAGAAGAAACAACAAAAGTTGAATCGTATGAGATTCTGGAGAACGAAAAGACTGAGCCAGTACCACGAGATCGTCCAAATAAGGAAACACTGAGAACCTTGAAAAGATTCTCAGAGCTGTCGCTAGACCAGAAGGAAAAGCAACAAATTGGTAATGCTTGTCAAAAAAAGAGAATCTCAGAAAATGAAAATAATCTAAATGAAAACAGAAGAAGAAGATATGCATCTATTGTATCTATTGTAAACAAATAATGCCCTTACTGACCAAAAAGGCAGAATAGACCATATAAACACCATTCTGAAAGAAGGAACTCTTATATGACAAATCAAAAAGATTTTCTATCTTTGGGACAATGAATAGTTTTTAACAAAACCCCAAACCCTGTTCCTGAAATGGAACTGGTATGAATACCCATGATAACTCCAGGTCTGAGCAGCGCCTTGAGACCCCAACGGGTAACCAGCCACGCCTCACAAGTACCCGACACATACAGGTCTGAAACATACTTCAGAAAAGTGTGAGCCTTTTCTGGAATAGCTGGAATATGCTAGAGAGAAAAAACTTCTCACAGGCGGTTTTACTACGATTCCTATTCAGTACCCCAATCTAAGAAATTTGGACCGAATTGAACCGAACAAATTTAAAAAAGTCTTAACCTGCCCCTTAGCAGCTAAGCTGGAATAAAAAAACGCACAAACATGCAAATTTGGGGGGCTGACTTCGATCTTTTAAATAGCTTAAATTCATTCCATGTTGAAGAAAGATTCCAATTATAAACATGTTACTTGGGGAAGAATTAGGATTCCGTTCCTTATTAAGAACAAACTATAATATAAGCTTAAGATTTACTCTTAGAACTCAATCTTGAAGCAACAAAAAACTCCCTTCCCCAGAGTAACAGTTTGAAAAAATTGAATCCAATTGTGAACCAAATAATTGATTACCTTGGAAAAAAAGAAATATAGATTTTAGAAATCAAATTAGCATTCCAAGATTAAGTCACAAAGTTCTTCTAGCTAAAAATAGCTAAAGACATAGATTTAACCTCAATTGTGAAAATATCAAAAAAATGACGACACAAATGAAATTATTAGCATGTTGATCAACTTTAACAATGCTAAAACAAATCATAATCCGATACTTGTTGCACTAAAGTATCCAACTAGAAAGTTGAAGCATTTGCAACATCAGCCAAATAAATTGCAGGCCTAAGAAAAGGACCTGAAATAAGATACAAGTTTCCCATCTGAAGGAAAAAAATAAATACTATTTTCTATAGGAATAGTAGTATGTTTAGCAAGAATAGAGATAGCCCCATTAACTTTGGGGATCTTCCTCAAAGCTTTTAAACTAACTGCCGGCAAAGGATACAATTTAAAAACCTTAAAGAAGGAATAAAAAGAAGTCCCAGGCCTATTCCATTCCCTAGTATCATGAACTGGGAAAAAACCTCTGAAGAAACCACAGGAGGTTAATGAGCAGAATTTAAATGTTAGCTAGTCTTAAATCAAAAGAACTAGACTCCTCAATATCCAATATAATCAACACCTTTTCAACAACGAATGTACTCTATTTAAAAATAAAAAAGTAGATTTGTTAGTGTCAAATATCTGATGAAGTAGAGAAATGAGAAAAAACATCATCAGAGAAGGATAATTTAGTATGTTGTTGGTCATTTGAAAATTCATCAACTAAATGAGAAGTTTAAAAAAAAAAGACCTATTCATTTTATTAGAAGGCGGGATGTCAGACAAAGCCTTTAGGATAGAATCAGAAAAACATTCTCATAGATTCCTAGGTATATCTTGTACATTAGATGTAAAAAGAATAGCAATAGATAATGCATAAATACTAATGGACTCTGCATGTAAAAGTTTATCATGATAACTTATTACAAACCATAGCTAAAGATAAAATTCATAACATTAAAATAAATGAACTTAGCTTTGGTAGGACTGATATCAGTCATCAGGAATCTAACAGTATTTTCTGATACAGGAACAGTTTTTGGAATATCTTGCAATATGTAATAGAAAAACAAAATATAAAGCAAAATTATCAAATTCCTTAAATGACAGTTTCAGGAATGGGAAAAAATGCAAACAGAACAAGCCTCTAGAAACCAGAAGCAACTAAAAAGTGAGACTTAAGGGGGCAGAGTCTGGCCACACAGGCGAATGGCGGCACACTAAGGGAGCTCCTAAAACCCCTGGGCTAAAAGGACAATAAACTTTGGCAAAATATCCCTAATTTTCAATGAACCTGCTTGGGAAGTATGGTGTAACCTATGAGCGACCACACAATCGCTTATGAAATCTAATTGATGGGACAACGGCGGGAGCTGCACTGAAAGGAGCGGAGTGGAGGACAGGAGGAAATAAATGGCCGCCGGCGGGTCCCGCTAGTACGCTACAAGTCTTGTTATTAGCGCCACATCCCTTACCTGATCTTTAGTTGTGGAGCCGCCTGAAATCAGCTGTCATCCCGACAAGAGAGGCCGGTAGGTCCGGTCAAGCTAGTGACCCCACACACGCGCGTGCGACTGAGCCTCAGTGAAAAGCATCAGGCCTGCGACACCATCAGACTGTAAGCACGCTGTTTCACAAAGAAAGGCAGGGCTCCTGCCTCCCGCATAACGGCTACCCGGATGCACATACAAAACACCTGGGGCAAATTAATAACGGCTGACACGCTGTGCAGACCCACTTACCCATAAGGCAGTCAAACAGCTGGGACCCCGTGCAGATATCAATTACCCCTAATACTGCATAAGTCAGCCACCCGAATCAGAGACTGCTTCCTCAATAAAACTCTGTAGCCTGCCCTCTGTCCACCATCCCTCTCTCACTATATAAACTAGCAGTGATTACTGGGAGCATCTCTGGCCTCAACATTTTCTAACTGCCTCTGTTTAATGCCCCTGTTGTCACATAAGCTCACCCAGGCAGCAGTAT
This sequence comes from Bombina bombina, assembly GCF_027579735.1. Classification (NCBI taxonomy): domain Eukaryota; kingdom Metazoa; phylum Chordata; class Amphibia; order Anura; family Bombinatoridae; genus Bombina; species Bombina bombina. The sequence goes on along the minus strand of NC_069502.1, from coordinate 295,463,316 downwards.
AAAATTCAGCAGTCACATACATAGACCTGCATCAGAGTTAAGGAGTTAACTGAGCAGTACTGCAGAAGCTCACTGTCATTTATTGCATTCAGCATTATATAGCAGGCTCTCTGTTTCAAGTAATTAATAAAAAAATAAAAAAAAGGGGAAAAACTAATTGTAAAATAACAACTAAGGGCTCTGTCAGATTTGCAGAATCACCCTGGTCTATTGCACAAAAGTCCCACAGAAGGCGTAGCTGAGTGATGCCTTGCAAAAAGCAGAATAAAGCAGAAAAACAATCAAGTACAAGCACACTCAATAAATATTTAAAACCAACCGAGTGTCCAAGCCTCCTTACACCTGTCAACATGGAAGGTCAACCACAAACACTACCACAACAACAGCGACGAGCTGAAGCTCAACAACAATTAATCACTAAAGAAGATCTACAACTCTTGTCCTCAAAGGAAGATATCAAGAACGCAGTTCAAGAAATGTGTGACCTCTTCAATGACCTCAGAAAGGACATTAGCTCCCTTGACAATAGAGTCTCGCAGGTTGAAACGACACAGACCTCTAACACCACCTCAATCCAGAATATGGCTATGGAGTTGCAAGAGCAATCAGAGGTCATTCAACAACTCTCCGATAAATTGGAAGACCTTGACAACCGGGGACGTAGGAACAACCTACGTATCAGAGGGGTCTCGGAAACAATCCACCCACCGGCAATTGAGGGATATCTACAGAGCCTGTTCCGAACATTGAAAGGTACACCGTCCTCCCCAGATATTGCAATAGAAAGAGCGCACAGAGCTCTTAGAGCTAGACCTCCTCCAAAGGCTCCCCCCAGGGACATAATTGTGCGCCTTCTTAGCTTTAAAGATAAAGAAGAATTACTTAAATGCGCCAGGACACTACACCCTATACGACACGCGGGTGAAGACCTGCAGATCTTCTCCGACCTGTCACCAACCACGCTACAAAAGAGAAGAGAACTAAGTCATATTACAGCAAAACTGAGATCACACAAAGTTCCATATAGGTGGGGATTCCCAGTGTCTCTGATAGCTACCCATCAAAACAAAACCGCCATCTACAAGCTTGGATCAGACACTCAAGCTTTTTATTCTAGCCTGTCATTAGTTGAAAACTCCACCTCTCAGCGACCGCATGCTGACGACCACACAGACTCAGATCACTAAATATGATTACTCTCGCCCTCAAGAAGAGCCCCTTCAGGGGATAGGAAGAAGATCTGCACTCAGGCCTCTAGGAGCTTACTACTCTACTAGATGACCCATATGCGGATTTCAGTGACGGTCCCCTACTACATCACAGTCCAAGAGCCGTGTCCCTTGGACAATATGTTAATGTGTTCCCGAGGGATCTATTTTCAAAGTCTCTCGCATAGGACTGAATCTTTGGCTGGTTTTACATCAGATGTACCCAAGGGTGTCTTGTCCACCCCCCTATGTGAGGAAATCTCTAAGCTTTGTTAATCATTCCTGTTTAAATCCTAGCCATTGGACAACAACATTGAATGAACACTTTGTTCCCAAACAATGAACACTCTGGGACAGTATCCTTTTCATTATTATTCTAATCTACTGATGTTTGTTTTGCAGGTTTTCAAAATGTTGCTATGTTATATATTAAATTATGTTAGTTGTGTTAAAACGGGGTTGATAACTGCTAGAATCTGAAATATAAGGTTTTTGCATTATTACGCTCTACGCCTGTCCCCCCCTCTCTCCTCCCTCCATATACACTTGGCCCTTGTCCGGGCTCTCCCTTTCTCCTCCAATTCTCAACATATTGCCCACAGTCCTATCTCTTTCAATAAATAATCTGCACCATATGTACCCCAATTTCCCCTCCCATCCCCTATTTTCTCAACCTCCTAAAATTGCCATAGAGAAGATAGCCTCTTGGAAAGGATTCTCAAGTCTCCAAGAGTATAGCACTATTTAATGTTATTTTAGTCCAGGGGTTGCTACCCCTGTTCAAATTGTTTGTTTTTACACTATATTTTACTATTGTCAGATTGTATTGAACATTATCTTAATTGCAGTGTATTTTCTGATTCCTTTTGTGTACCGGATACTCTCCCTCTCTTTCTTCCTGCTCTAATCTCTCTCTTTCCTTGAATTCCCCTTTTTTTTTTTTTTTCTTCAGTATGTCGGACCACAGAGTTAGGTTCGGTTCTCATGGACTCACTTTCACCACTATAAATGCTAAAGGTTTGAATAGTCCAGGTAAGAGATCGATTGCTTTCAGAGCCTTAAAAAATTTGCATAGTCATGTTCTGTTTTTTCAAGAGACGCACTTCCGCAAAGGTAGAGAGCCCAAATGGTTTAGCGCAGAATACCCAACAGCCCTTTTTGCATCAAGCTCAGCAAAAAGATGTGGAGTTGGGATTTTAATCCATCGCTCCATCCCATTTAAGATTTTTCAAGTGGAAAGGGATCCAGAGGGTAGATACTTAATACTGGTAGGCACCCTTTACGACCACCAAATAACTATGGCTACAATATACAGTCCAAATGCAGACCAACACCTCTTCATATCCAAAATCTCAAAACTTCTCCTAGATGTGGCAAAAGGCCCCATATTTCTCTCTGGAGATTTCAATCTGTCAATGGATGCACAGCTTGATACCTCTAATGGAACTACTAGCACTTCTCCAAAGATAATAAAATCTGTGAAAGGTGCCCTCTCAAACTTAATGCTCCATGATGTTTGGAGGTCATTACACCACTCGAGTAAAGACTATACATATTATTCACCACCACACAATAAATATTCTAGCATTGACTACCTTTTTACCGACACAAATGGCCTTGACATGATCACATCCTGTTCCATAGGTTCCATAACATGGTCTGACCATGCCTCGGTCACCTGCACCATCCAATGGCCTGATCTACCTCCAACGGTATACATTTGGAGGCTAGACGACTTCTTACTAGATGATCCCCTGATAAGAATAGAAATACAGAAATCACTGTCTGAATATTTACTACATAATGAACCCGCTCAAACCTCCCCTACAACCCATTGGGAAGCACACAAATGTGTGATACGCGGCGAATTCCTTAAACACAAGGCACGCCTTAATAAACAACACAGAATTCAGCACACCCAATTAACTGACACAATAACTCAGTTAGAGGGCCAACATAAGAATAACCCATCAGACCTGGAAACTAAAGGAAAGTTGGAGAACACTAAGAAAGAATTAAATGACCTAATGAGAAAAGAGTACCAGCGCAGACAACTAAACACAAAACAACAATATTATGAGGGAGGCAATAAACCAGGGAAATTGTTAGCAAGAGCAATTCGCAGGAAACAATTAAAAACATATATACACTACATTCAAGGTCCTGACGGATCTACCTTAAAAAGCAGTAAGCAAATCGCAAACTCCTTTCACTCTTACTATAAAGCGCTGTATAACATATCAGATAAGTCACATACTATGGACAATTCTATAGACACTTCCCGTAGACAACAAAAAATAGACCAGTACTTGAATGGACTAGGATTGCCACAGTTAGAATCTGACCATAAAGACAATCTAGATGCACCTATTTCAGAAGAAGAACTCACTCAGGCTATAAAAGATTTCCCTAATGGGAAGAGTCCTGGCCCTGACGGGTTTTCCCCCAAATATTACAAGCTTTTTGCCAAGTCCCTAAGCCCCATGTTGCTCTTGCTCTTCAACAGCCTAATTACCAACTCCACCCTAGCAAGTTCGATGCTAGAAGCTCACATAGCGGTCATCCCTAAACCGGGAAAACCTCCTACGTCCCCAGCAAATTTTAGGCCCATTTCCTTACTTAATATGGACATTAAAATCCTAGCCAAAATTTTAGCAAATCGCCTAAATAAGTACCTCCCGAATCTGATTTCTACTGACCAAGTTGGGTTTGTCCCGGGCCGAGAGGCGCGTGACAACACCAACAAAATAATACAACTAATAAATCATGCACAAGTAAAAGGCATCCCCATGGCGCTCTTCGTGACAGACGCGGAAAAGGCCTTTGATCGCGTAGATTGGCTTTTTCTATGGCAGACTATGAAAGCTATGAACTTTGGAGAATCCTTTATTAATATGACCCTCGCGCTTTACTCATCCCCAAATGCACGCGTTAGAGTCAATGGCACCTTATCTGAAACCTTTTCCATCTCAAACGGGACTAGGCAGGGTTGTCCTCTTTCTCCGCTGCTTTTCGCCCTGTCAATTGAAGCACTGGCACAAAAAGTTAGGACTAACCCAAATATCTCAGGCATACAGATAGGCAAGTCGGAATACAAGCAGGCACTTTATGCAGACAATGTCCTTTACACACTCACGAATATTGACACCTCGATCCCTGAACTTTTGAGGGAAATTGAGGAATATGGCTCGCTCTCTAATTTTCTTTTAAATATCACAAAGTCAGAACTCCTTAATATAAATGCTCCACTAGAACACACTCAACTCCTAGCGACAAAATTTAAAATCCCAATAGCAGCTTTCAAGCTTAAATACCTAGGCATATACCTTTCAGCGAACCCTCAAAACCTCTTTACATACAATTATCTATCTTTAAAAAGAGACATAACTAATGATTTGTCTTCCTGGAAGAACAAATCATTGTCCTGGTTGGGAAAAATAGGTATAATCAAAATTAATATACTGCCCCGCATTTTATATGTCCTACAGACTGTTCCGATTTCCTTACCAAAAGAATTCTTGCCTCAATTACAAAGGACTATGGAGCGGTTTATTTGGTCTGGGATAAAACCTAGAATCCCGAAAAAGACACTATACCTCCCCCGTGACAGAGGTGGGCTGGGATTCCCTGACTTGGCACTATATAGACAGGCCATACAACTACAGAGACTGATCGAGTGGTCACATAATACTAAACAGAAGCAATGGGTTAGGTTAGATGGGCAGATCTTGCAACTTCACAATGTTGGTTCCCTGGCCTGGATACCTGGACTGAAAAGCCCGGTGGTACTACACAAATATCATTTAACATCAGAAACATTACATGAATGGGATAGTCTCTTGGCTACTAGCACACATATATAATCACCTGCCTCCCCAATGTTACCAATCATCGAGAACCCTGATCTGCCTTACTATGCGCTAAGTAAGCGCGTTTGCGTTCCATACAGCTTAAGAACAGGCATACTAAACACGGCCCTAGAAAATGGCAAATTATGTACACAACAAAATATGATAGAATGGCAGGGGGCACTTTTCTCGTCCTGGCTACGATTCCATCAGTTAACACACTTTCTGTCACATCATGGCCACAGAAGTAATTTTAATAGGGACCTTACACCATTTGAATTACTGTGTACAAGCACTCAGCCTCCGAAAAAGCTAATATCTAAATTATATAAACTACTTCTGCTCCCCCCTGACGTGCCATTGCCCTCTTACACGGGGGCCTGGAACAAAGACCTTAACCATTTGATAGATGAGGAAAGCTGGCTCAGGTCATTCAGACTAATTAGACACTCTTCTGTTTCTGCTAGAGTTCAGGAGATCCAGCTTAAACTACAAACTAGGTGGTATTATACTCCAGCAAGACTTCATCTTTACTTCCGCTCAGCAAACGCTAAATGCTGGAGAGGCTGTGGCGAGATAGGTACACTTCTGCATATATGGTGGACATGCCCGAAGCTGACTAATTACTGGACGACGGTTATAACAGATATATCGAGTAGACTAAATCTCCAAATTCCAAATACACCTGAAACAATTTTATTTGTACACCTCCCTGACACTAAATCAGACCACATACGAGCTCTTCTCCTGCTTATGCTTACAGGAGCTAAAATGCTTATTCCTAAAAGATGGAAATCTAAAGACCCTCCGTCATTTGAGGAATGGTGCTCCTCTGTTGAGGAACTATTAGCACTAGAAAGACTGCATTACCTCAAAAGTAGTAAATTAGCTCTGTACGAGTTGATGAAGACTACCTGGGACGCCGAAACTGTTCACCCCCCTGCTGCCTTAGACAGCCTTTCCTGATCTCTGCCTGCACTCTGAGTATTGAGATTAAATGAGGTTTTTTTTTTTTGTTTTTGTTTTTTTTTCCCTCTCTTTCAACCTTTCTCTTTCCTCTCATTGCTTACTCATATTACCCCCCTAACCTTTCCCCTCCTCGTCAATAATTTCTCCCTCCGGTACACATGGGCTTCAAAAATTTAATTGTTATGTTGTTGCATTATGCGAACAATGAAAAAATGTTAAAATTACAAGCTTATTATCCCCAATAGCATGTTGGTAACTGTAGGAAGTCACTATCATATGTATGGACAATCATTGGACTTCGTTCTCTATGATGTTGTTCTTTTTTACTTTCTATATCCAATTGATTGCATAACCTCATGTAACCTGTGAAAATATGTTTAATAAAGCTTGTTTAAAAAAAAAAAAAAGTGAGACTTAAATAATGTAAATAAAAAACTGGCGCCAAGTATGACGCCCACATATTTTTTGGTGCCAAAAACGTCTGTAACAAACACGAGAGTCAAAAATGACGCAACTACGTGAAAACTTCCGGCATCAACTACGACGCCGGAAATGACGTTATTGACGTCAGACAAATGTCCATCTCGCGCCAAAAAAGTCTTGCGCCAAAAATGACGCAATAAATTCTAGCATTTTTTGCACCCGCGAGCCTAACAGCCCGCAGTTTATAGGAAAAAAGTCAATTGAAAATTTTAGGTAAGAAAAATATTTCATTCATATTAGGGTTACCGATACCAAGAATTTGCATGAGTACTTGTACTCGTGCAAATGCACCGATACTTAAACCGATACCTCCACTTCCTACCCATATGCTATCTTGTGGCATTTTTTTCAAACTGCATGTTCCCATTTCATTTTAAACTGGAGTGGAGACTAAACTAAAAATTGTTTACTACTGTTCTGCCAATACAAATTGCTGTTATTTGTATTATTGTAGGAGAGATCACTGTACCTTGTTCAGACAAACCCCTGAAGTACTGGGCAGTTAATAAACAGATTTCCAGCTCTGGCTAAAGTGGCCCAACAATATCTTTCTGCCCCATGCAGTAGTGTGGAAAGTGAAAGACTGTTCAACTTATAGTCGAACCTCCATACAAATGTCAGATTGATGTTATATAACCGCCCTACAACCCAATTGCATCACCCCTTTAAATTTAATATTTTATTGTAATATTTTTTATTTAGAAATATGTTCAGTGAACTTCGTGACAAATAAAACTGTTATTATTTCATAATATCTTTTGAATTACAGTCCTCAATAATTATAAAGAAGGAATCTTAAATAATTTTTATTATTACTGTATTGTGCTTGGTAAAATGTCACATGACATTAAAAAAAAAGTATCGGTAATTGGTATCGGCGAGTATTTGTACTCGGTCATAAAAAAATGGTATCGGTGCAACCCTAATTCATATGCATTTTCCCAAAAAATGAAAACTGACAGTCTGAAAGAAGGAAAATAAACTGATTGACCTGAATCATGGCAAATATAAGTATAAAACATATATTTAGAACTTTACATATAAAGTGCCAAACCATAGCTGAAAGTGTCATAAATAAAATAAGACTTACTTACCCAAAGACACTCATCTACATAAAGTAGATAGCCAAACCAGTACTGAAACGAGAATCAGTAGAGGTAATGGTATATAAGAGTATATCGTCGATCTGAAAAGGGAGGTAGAAGAAATCTCTACGACCGATAACAGAGAACCCATGAAATAGATCCCCTTGAGGAAGACCATGGTATTCAAATAGGCAATACTCTCTTCACATCCCTCTGACATTCACTGCACTCTGAGAGGAAAACCGGGCTTCAGCCTGCTGCAAAGCGCATATCAACGTAGAAATCTAGCACAAACTTACTTCACCACCTCCATGGGAGGCAAAGTTTGTAAAACTGAATTGTGGGTGTGGCGAGGGGTGTATTTATAGGCATTTTGAGGTTTGAGAAACTTTGCCCCTCCTGGTAGGAATGTATATCCCATACGTCACTAGCTCATGGACTCTTGCCAATTACATGAAAGAAATGTTAATTTTCCATTGTTCTCTCCAAGTATTGGTGATTGGTTTACGGACAGATATAAGATAAAGAAGCATGTATATTTACACAATGTGATAAAGTAATGAGATCTGATAATACCTACAAGCTCAACCCATTTTATTAGCTTGTGGCCTCAAAACACAAAATCAGCTAATTCATATACACAAATAAGCCTTAAAAAAGCAAATCTCATACATTTTATACTCTGCAGCTGGTAAAAAAAGTAATTGGAAAAACCTCAAAGGGACACTGAACCCAAATTTTTTTCTTTCGTGATTCAGATAGAGCATGCAATTTTAAGCAACTTTCTATTTTACTCCTATTATCAAATTTTCTTCATTCTCTTCGTATCTTTATTTGAAAAGTAAGAATGTAAGTTTAGATGCCGGCCCATTTTTGGTGAACAACCTGGGTTGTTCTTGCTGATTGGTGGATAAATTCACCCACCAATAAACAAGTGCTTTCCAGGGTACTGAACCAAAAATTGGCTGGCTCCTTAGCTAAGATGCCTTCTTTTTCAAATAAAGATAGAAAGAGAACGAAGAAAAATTGACAATAGGAGTAAATTAGAAAGTTGCTTAAAATTGCATGCTCTATCTGAATCACGAAAGAAAAATGTTGGGTTCAGTGTCCCTTTAAGGGAAAAACAATTTTACAGTATACTGCCCCTTTCAGGACTTAGCTTTGCTTGTAATGTGAAGCCAAGGGAGGGGGCGGGGTTGTTTAGCTAGGTGTTTTTTGTTTGGACAGGTAAGGCTAGATGCTGGATTGGTACAGGTAAGATAAGCAGGTGTGATGTCACAAGGGGGAGGGTTTTAGATAGGTATAAAGCCTGCTGCACACAGTGGATAAGCAGAAAAATAATTTTGTTATTTTCCCTATATATATATATAAGAGCTGCTAGCTGCAACGAAGAGGTCACATCGTTTGGAGTAATAAAACCAACAAGGTTAGGAGCAAGTAATGTGGTGATTGTGCCACTCAATATAAGACTGCTCGTGTTTTCCCTTTAAGGGTAATTAATGCCATGTGACATGAAATCGGCTTATGGTCTGTCGGTCAGAGCTGGTTAATTGCAAATAATTACATGGGGACATTGAGTGGTGGTCTGTTCAAACTCATATGCCCTCCTAGTCTGCAGACCTTACGGCCTGTTATTTGCCATTTTTTACACCCCAGAGTAGCGCGCGGTCACGCTTTTTGGTCACATGATGCCACTTATTTTTTTGACAATGCCGGTGCATTTAATTATTGATGTGGTTTAATTTGATTATAATTTGTATTATGATTTGACGGTTTAAGACGATCGCTCATAATTCTGCCATAAAGGCAAATTAATATGGTTTAAGCTAATAAATATTGCCAATAACGTGTCTGTTATTATTACTGAATAAAGGGTTATGGGTATTATGGTAGGGGTAAGGTCATGGTGTTTTTAGTATAAGCAGGAAATGAAGAGCTAACATTTAAAATCCTTAAAAAAATGGTGGGGATTGCTTGCTCCAGACTTCTGAAAAAGGCACAACATGTAACCAGCCCGTGGAGTACCTCTGGTGGTTCACTATATATTTTAAATTTGCATAAATTTTGCTAGCTACCCTATCCCCTCTCTAAAAGCTCATGCACAATACACTGAGCGCTACAGAGCGCAGGCTTTTAGAGAGAGGATATAGCGGATAGGGTGGGTATGCGAGGAGCCTCTATCCCAGGCTGGTTTAAACATCTTCACCCTTGTAGCAGAGTCACTGAATTTGACTTGCTTACCCTCCATCTTAAAGGCAATTTTCATAATTTGTTTTAGACTAGTTTATGTTATTGTTGATACAGATGGTTCAATTGTCATTCATAGTATGAACAACTCAACTGACCTCTCAGTGACTTTTTCTAGGAGCTAGTTGTTTTCTTTTTTTTTTTTTTGCAGATGGCAACAACTTGAGGACATTGTTTCTGTTTTAGAGATTATTTAATATATGTTGGGTAGTGTAAATACAAATAAACTGCGTTTATTGTAATTTGTGAAAGAAAAAAAACAAGGTTTTTTATTTAAAGTGAAGGTAAACTTTGATGAATGAAAGCCCGTTTTTTAAAAATACTATTAAAAACAGGAGCACTTTCATTTATCAAAGTTTAGAAAGCAGCCGTTTTGATTAAAAATTTACCTTTGTTTTTTTCACAGCCGGAGCAGCTTTCCCCTACCCGGAGATCCTCTCTTCACACGTCATCAATGACTATTCCAGCTTCCTCCAATCACGGCATGGCCTCAGGCAATGACTCCCCTGGGGGGGGGGAGCCATGATTGGAGGAAGCTGGATTAGTCATTGATGACGTGTGAAGAGGAAGCTGCTCTGGTGTGTGGGGGAAGCTGCTCTGGCTGTGAAAAAAACAAAGGTAAGTTTTTAATAAAAATGGCTGCTTTCTAAACTTTGATGAATGAAAGTGACCCTGTTTTTAATAGTATTTTTAAAAACCGGGCTTTCATTCATCAAAGTTTACCTTCACTTTAAGTGCAAGATGAGATAATTTTCTCACAAGGGGCACATCTGGGAAGCTTCTATATAGGAATCAGGCCCGGACTAACCATAGGGCATGCAGGGCAAATGCCCGGTGGGCAGCAGGTTACTTTAGCATTAGCCCCGCCCACCATAACCACACAGAGTGCTTAACAGTGGTTTAAATTAATCGGTGCCGCTGAATTTCCCATGCGTGGCATTCTTAGATGCATAAGGGTTGTGGTGGGTGGAGCAGGGCGGCCCTGCAGCAAGTAGGAGCGGTGCTTTGGTATGGGCCCTGTCCCGAAATCAGCAGGTGTGTCCCGGACTCCTCCTTCCAGGACAGAGGCCGAGTGATTACTGCATTCAATCACTTCAGTTTAGCAGTGCTTCATATGGCAAAAATAAGAGCATGCAAATATGCTACTGACACGGCCCGTGCCCTCTCGCTTAGTAGTGGGTAAAAGCAGTAACCGACAGCCCTGACTTAAAGGGACAGTCTAGGCCAAAATAAACTTTCATAATTCAGATAGAGGATGTAATTTTAAAGAATTTTACAATTTACTTTTATCACCAATTTTGCTTTGTTCTCTTGGTTTTCTTAGTTGAAAGCTTAACCTAGGAGGTTCATATGCTAATTTCTTAGACCTTGAAGCCCACCTCTTTCAGATTGCATTTTAACAGTTTTTGACCACTAGAGGGTGTTAGTTCACGTATTTCATGTAGATAACACTGTGCTTGTGCACGAGAAGTTATCTGGGAGCAGGTACTGATTGGCTAGACTGCAAGTCTGTCAAAAGAACTGAAAAAAGGGGCAGTTTGCAGAGGCTTAGATACAAGATAATCACAGAGGTTAAAAGTATATTATTATAAATGTGTTAGTTATGCAAAACTGGGAAATGGGTAATAAAGGGATTATCTATCTTTTAAAACAATAAAAATTCTGGTGTAGACTGTCCCTTTAAATGTAAGGCATACTAAGGTCAGTGACACAAGGATTTAAAACCTCTATTCAATAATCAGTAGCGCAGGTAGTCAAGGAGGAGGAATCAAATGAGGTACAGTATGTGAGATTGCCTCTAAGGATAGCGAGGGCCGTATATATATATATATATATATATATATATATATATATATATTTTATATAAAGCACTAACCACCAATGTTTAACACGGGAAAAGGAGGGGAAATGCCCAGTCAGATGTGGAAATTTCAGCAGATAAGGTGATGCAGGCAATGTGTTTTTGTTTTTTTAAAATTTATAAATGGTCACAAACTTTTGAATGGTTTGATTTTTGATTTAATAATAGCCTGAAAGTTTAATAAGAAATCTGTGCCTTATAAAATGCATTTAGTCATAAAATCCAAATGCCAATACAATCCACAACCTATACTGTAAATAAGAGCCAGTTATACTGCACTGCAAATTCCATATTTTATTATATGTGAAGTGCGTGTGTATGTGGTGGTGGTGGGGGGGGGGGGGGGCTGGGTGAACACAATAATATTAGAAACAGCATTGAGGACAACAAAAGAGGCAAAAATCTAACATCAGTGGCTAGGCATTTTTTTAAAAAAAAAAACAGAATTTATGCTTACCTGATAAATTACTTTCTCTTAGAGGTGTATTCAGTCCACGGATTCATCCTTACTTGTGGGATATTCTCAATCCCTACAGGAAGTGGCAAAGAGAGCACACAGCAAAGCTGTCCATATAGCTCCCCTCAGGCTCCGCCCCCCCAGTCATTCGACCGACGGTTAGGAGAAAAAGGAGAACCATAGGATGCAGTGGTGACTGTAGTTATTGTAAATTAAATTTGAACCTGACTTAAATATCAGGGCGGACCGTGGACTGAATACACCTGTAAGAGAAAGTAATTTATCAGGTAAGCATAAATTCTGTTTTCTCTTACTTGGTGTATTCAGTCCACGGATTCATCCTTACTTGTGGGATACCAATACCAAAGCAATAGGACACGGATGAAGGGAGGGAACAAGTCAGGTAACCTAAACGGAAGGCACCACTGCTTGCAAAACCTTTCTCCCAAAAATAGCCTCCGCAGAAGCAAAAGTATCGAATTTATAAAATTTGGCAAATGTATGCAGAGAAGACCAAGTCGCTGCCTTACAAATCTGTTCAACAGAAGCCTCATTCTTGAAAGCCCATGTGGAAGCCACAGCTCTGGTGGAATGAGCTGTAATTCGTTCAGGAGGCTGCTTACCAGCAGTCTCATAAGCCAATCGGATGATGCTTTTCAGCCAGAATGACAGAGAGGTAGCAGTCGCTTTCTGACCTCTCCTCTCACCAGAATACACAACAAACAAGGATGATGTTTGTCTGAAATCTTTGGTTGCTTTTAGATAGAACTTTAAAGCACGAACCACATCAAGATTGTGCAACAGTCGTTCCGTCTTAGAAACTGGATTAGGGCACAGAGAAGGAACAATAATTTCCTGGTTAATATTCCTATTAGAAACCACCTTTGGAAGGAAACCAGGTTTAGTACGTAAGACAACCTTATCTGCATGGAACACCAGATAGGGTGAATCACACTGCAAAGCAGACAATTCTGAAACTCTTCGAGCAAAAGAAATAGCTACTAAAAACAAAACTTTCCAAGATAATAACTTGATATCTATGGAATGCAAAGGTTCAAATGGAACCCCTTGAAAAACTGAAAGAACTAAATTTAGACTCCATGGAGGAGCCACAGGTCTATAGACAGGCTTGATTCTAACTAGGGCCTGTGCAAATGCCAGAATGTCTGGTACAGCTGCCAGACGCTTGTGTAACAGAATAGACAGAGCAGATATCTGTCCTTTTAAGGAACTAGCTGACAGACCTTTCTCTTCTTGGAGAAAAGACAATATCCTTGGAATCCTAACCTTACTCCACGAGTAACCCTTGGATTCACACCAACAAAGATATTTCCGCCATATCTTATGGTAAATTTTCCTGGTGACAGCCTTTCTGGCCTGTATCAGAGTATCTATAACTGAATCAGAGAAACCCCGCTTAGCTAGGATTAAGTGTTCAATCTCCAAGCAGTCAGTTGCAGAGAAACTAGATTTGGATGCTTGAAAGGACCTTGGATTAGAAGATCCTGCCTCGACGGCAGTTTCCATGCTGGGACCGATGACATGTCCACTAGGTCTGCATACCAAGTCCTGCGTGGCCACGCAGGCGCTATCAGAATTACTGAAGCCTTCTCCTGTTTGATTCTGGCTATTAGCCGAGGGAGAAGAGGAAACGGTGGAAAGACATAAGCTAGACTGAATGACCAAGGCGCTATTAATGCATCTATCAATGCCGCCTTGGGATCCCTGGATCTGGATCCGTAAAGGGGAAGTTTGGTGTTCTGACGGGACGCCATCAGATCGAACTCTGGAATGCCCCAAAGCTGGGTCAGCTGAGCAAAGACCTCCGGGTGGAGTTCCCACTCCCCCGGATGGAAAGTCTGACGACTTAGAAAATCCGCCTCCCAGTTGTCTACCCCTGGGATGTGAATTGCAGATAGATGGCAGGAGTGATCCTGCCCATTTGATGATCTTGGTTACTTCCTTCATCGCTAGGGAACTCTTTGTTCCTCCCTGATGATTGATGTACGCCACAGTCATGATGTTATCTGACTAAAACCTGATGAATTTGGCCTCTGCAAGTTGAGGCCACGCCTGGAGCGTATTGAATATCGCTCTCAGCTCCAAAATGTTTATCGGGAGAAGAGATTCTTCCCGAGACCATAGTCCCTGAGCCTTCAGGGAGTTCCAGACCGCACCCCAGCCTACCAGACTGGCATCGGTCGTGACAATGATCCACTCCGGTCTGCGGAAACTCATTCCCTGAGACAGGTGAACTTGAGACAACCACCAGAGAAGAGAGTTTCTGGTTCTTTGATCCATTTGAATTTAAGGAGACAAATCTGCGTAATCTCCATTCCACTGTTTGAGCATGCACAGCTGCAGTGGTCTGAGATGGATTCGGGCGAAAGGGACTACGTCCATTGCCGCAACCATTAAACCAATAACTTCCATGCATTGAGCCACGGAAGGCCGAGGAATGGAATGAAGAACTCGGCAAGTATTCAGCAGTTTTGACTTCCTGACCTCTGTCAGAAAAATTTTCATTTCTACCGAGTCTATTAGTGTTCCCAGAAAGGGAACCCTTGTGAGCGGGGACAGAGAACTCTTTTCTACGTTCACCTTCCACCCATGAGACCTTAGAAAGGCCAGAACAATGTCCGTATGAGCCTTGGCTCTGTGAAAGGACGACGTCTGTATTAATATGTCGTCTAGGTAAGGTGCTACTGCAATGCCCCACGGTCTTAGAACCGCTAGAAGGGACCCTAGCACCTTTGTGAAAATTCTGGTGGCCAACCCGAAAGGAAGGGCCATGAACTGGTAATGTTTGTCCAAAAAGGCGAATCTTAGGAACTGATGGTGATCTTTGTGGATAGGAATATGTAGGTATGCATCCTTTAGATCCACGGTAGTCATATATTGACCTTCCTGGATCATCGGCAAGATTGTCCGAATGGTTTCCCTCTTGAAAGACGGAACTCTGAGGAATTTGTTTAGAATCTTTAGACCAGGATTGGCCTGAAAGTTCCCTCTTTTTTGGGAACTACGAACAGGTTTGAATAAAAGCCCAGTCCTTGTTCTGCAATTGGAACTGGGTGTATTACTCCCATTTTTAGGAGATCTTCTACACAGCGTAAGAACGCCTGTTTCTTTGTTTGGTCTGAAGACAAACGAGAACTGTGGAACCTTCCCCTTGGGGGAGAATCCTTGAATTCTAGAAGGTACCCCTGAGGAACTATTTCTAATGCCCAGGGATCCGGAACGTCTCTTGCCCAAGCCTGAGCAAAGAGAGATAGTCTGCCCCCTACTAGATCCGGTCCCGGATCGGGGGCTACCCCTTCATGCTGTCTTGGTAGCAGGAGCAGGCTTCTTGGCCTGTTTACCCTTATTCCAGCCCTGCATGGGTTTCCAGGTTGCTTTGGGCTGGGAAGTGTTATCTTGCTTTAGACCGCCGACCATGATTTGAGCCAAAGCGCTCTTCGCACCATGATGGCAAAACCTGAGTTTTTTGCCGCTAGTTTAGCTAACTGGAAAGCGGCATCAGTGATAAAAGAATTAGCCAGCTTTAGAGCATGAATTCTATCCATGACCTCATCGTATGAAGTCTCCCTCTGGAGCGACTCCTCCAGGGCCTCGAACCAAAAAGCCGCTGCAGTAGTTACAGGAATTATGCAGGCAATTAGTTGAAGTAGAAAACCTTGCTGAACAAAAATTTTCTTCAGCAATCCTTCCAATTTTTTAAACATAGGATCTTTGAAAGCACAACTGTCCTCTATTGGTATAGTTGTACGCTTAGCAAGTGTTGAAACTGCCCCCTCCACCTTAGGGACCGTCTGCCACTCGTCCCGCCTGGGATCATTTATGGGGAACATTTTCTTAAATATAGGGGGGGGGAACAAAGGGTACCCCTGGTCTCTCCCACTCCCTAGTCACAATATTCGCCACCCTCTTTGGGATCGGAAATGCCTCAGTGTATACGGGGACCTCTAAAAACCTGTCCATCTTACACAATTTTTCTGGGACAACCATGGGGTCACAATCATCCAGCGTAGCTAAAACCTCCTTAAGCAGTACGCGGAGGTGTTCCAGCTTAAATTTAAACGCTAAGGAATCTGAATCTGCCCGCTGAGAAACTTTCCCTGTATCAGAAATTTCTCCCTCAGACAGACCTTCCCGCACTGCTACTTCTGAGTTTTGTGAGAATACTACAGATAAATTATCCACAGCGTCTGATTGCTCATCCTCTGTATTTAAAACTGAGCTTTCTTGGAAAAAACATAATTTATGTAAGAACTTACCTGATAAATTCATTTCTTTCATATTAGCAAGAGTCCATGAGCTAGTGACGTATGGGATATACATTCCTACCAGGAGGGGCAAAGTTTCCCAAACCTCAAAATGCCTATAAATACACCCCTCACCACACCCACAAATCAGTTTAACGAATAGCCAAGAAGTGGGGTGATAAGAAAAAAAGTGTGAAGCATAAATATAAGGAATTGGAATAATTGTGCTTTATACAAAAAATCATAACCACCACAAAAAAGGGTGGGCCTCATGGACTCTTGCTAATATGAAAGAAATGAATTTATCAGGTAAGTTCTTACATAAATTATGTTTTCTTTCATGTAATTAGCAAGAGTCCATGAGCTAGTGACGTATGGGATAATGACTACCCAAGATGTGGATCTTCCACGCAAGAGTCACTAGAGAGGGAGGGATAAAATAAAGACAGCCAATTCCGCTGAAAATAATCCACACCCAAACAAAGTTTAAAACTTATAATGAAAAAAACTGAAATTATAAGCAGAAGAATCAAACTGAAACAGCTGCCTGAAGTACTTTTCTACCAAAAACTGCTTCAGAAGAAGAAAACACATCAAAATGGTACAATTTAGTAAAAGTATGCAAAGAAGACCAAGTTGCTGCTTTGCAAATCTGAACAACCGAAGCTTCATTCCTAAACGCCCAGGAAGTAGAAACTGACCTAGTAGAATGAGCTGTAATCCTTTGAGGCGGAGTTTTACCCTACTCGACATAAGCATGATGAATTAAAGATTTCAACCAAGATGCCAAAGAAATGGCAGAAGCCTTCTGACCTTTCCTAGAACCGGAAAATATAACAAATAGACTAGAAGTCTTTCGGAAATTCTTAGTAGCTTCAACATAATATTTCAAAGCTCTAACTACATCCAAAGAAAGCAATGATTTCTCCTTAGAATTCTTAGGATTAGGACATAATGAAGGAACCACAATTTCTCTACTAATGTTGTTAGAATTCACAACCTTAGGTAAAAATTTAAAAGAAGTTCGCAACACGCCTTATCCTGATGAAAAATCAGAAAAGGAGACTCACAAGAAAGAGCAGATAATTCAGAAACTCTTCTGGCAGAAGAGATGGCCAAAAGGAACAAAACTTTTCAAAAAAGTAATTTAATGTCCAAAGAATGCATAGATTCAAACGGAGGAGCTTGAAGAGCCCCCAGAACCAAATTCAAACTCCAAGGAGGAGAAATTGACTTAATGACAGGTTTTATACGAACCAAAGCTTGTACAAAACAATGAATATCAGGAAGATTAACAATCTTTCTGTGAAAAAGAACAGAAAGAGCAGAGATTTGTCTTTTCAAGGAATTTGCAGACAAACCTTTATCCAAACCATCCTGAAGAAACTGTAAAATTCTCAGAATTCTAAAAGAATGCCAGGAAAAATGATGAGAAAGACACCAAGAAATATAAGTCTTCCAGACTCTATAATATATCTCCCTAGATACGGATTTACGAGCCTGTAACATAGTATTAATCACAGAGTCAGAGAAACCTCTTTGACTAAGAATCAAGCGTTCAATCTCCATACCTTTAAATTTAAGGATTTGAGATCCTGATGGAAAAAAAGGACCTTGAGACAGAAGGTCTGGTCTTAACGGAAGAGTCCACGGTTGGCAAGAGGCCATCCGGACAGGATCCGCATACCAAAAACCTGAGAGGCCATGCTGGAGCCACCAGCAGAACAAATGAGCATTCCTTCAGAATCTTGGAGATTACTCTTGGAAGAAGAACTAGAGGCGGAAAGATATAGGCAGGATGATACTTCCAAGGAAGTGAAAACGCATCCACTGCTTCCGCTTGAGGATCCCTGGATCTGGACAGATACCTGGGAAGTTTCTTGTTTAGATGAGAAGCCATCAGATCTATTTCTGGAAGACCCCATATTTGAACAATCTGAAGAAATACCTCTGGGAGAAGAGACCATTCGCCCGGATGAAACGTGTGGCGACTGAGATAATCCGCTTCCCAATTGTCTATACCTGGGATATGAACCGCAGAAACTAGACAGGAGCTGGATTCCGCCCATACCAGAATTCGAGATACTTCTTTCATAGCCAAAGGACTGTGAGTCCCCCCCTGATGATTGATGTATGCCACAGTTGTGACATTGTCTGTCTGAAAACAAATATACGATTCTCTCTTTAGAAGAGGCCAATACTGAAGAGCTCTGAAAATTGCACGGAGTTCCAAAATATTGATCGGTAATCTCACCTCCTGAGATTCCCAAACCCCTTGTGCTGTCAGAGACCCCCACACAGCTCCCCAACCTGTAGGACTTGCATCTGTTGAAACTACAGTCCAGGTCGGAAGAACAAAAGAAGCCCCCTGAACTAAACGATGGTGATCTGTCCACCACGTCAGAGAGTGTCGTACAATCGGTTTGAAAGATATTAATTGAGATATCTTTGTGTAATCCCTGCACCACTGGTTCAGCATACAGAGCTGAAGAGGCCGCATGTGAAAACGAGCAAAGGGGATCGCGTCCGATGCCGCAGTCATAAGACCTAGAATTTTCATGCATAAGGCTACCGAAGGGAAAGATTGTGACTGAAGGTTTCGACAAGCTGATATCAACTTTAGATGTCTCATGTCTATCAAAGATAGAGTCATGGATACTGAATCTATCTGAAAACCTAAAAAGGTTACCTAAGTCTGAGGAATCAATGAACTTTTTGGTAAATTGATCCTCCAACCATGATGTTGAAGAAACAACACAAGTCGATTCGAATGAGATTCTGCTAAATGTGAAGACTGAGCAAGTACCAAGATATCGTCCAAATAAGGAATACCACAATACCCTGTTCTCTGATTACAGACAGAAGGGCACCGAGAACCTTCGTAAAAAATTCTTGGAGCTGTAGCTAGGCCAAACGGCAGAGCCACAAACTGGTAATGCTTGTCTAGGAAAGAGAATCTCAGAAACTGATAGTGATCTGGATGAATCGGAATATGCAGATATGCATCCTGTAAATCTATAGTAGACATATAATGCCCTTGTTGAACAAAAGGCAGGATAGTCCTTACAGTTACCATTTTGAATGTTGGTATCCTTACATAACGATTCAATATTTTTAGATCCAGAACTGGTCTGAAGGAATTATCCTTCTTTGGTACAATGAAGAGATTTGAATAAAACCCCAGTCCCTGTTCCAGAACTGGAACTGGCAAAATTACTCCAGTCAACTCTAGATCTGAAACACATTTCAGAAATGCTTGAGCCTTCGCTGGGTTTACTGGGACACGGGAAAGAAAAAATCTCTTTGCAGGAGGCCTTATCTTGAAGCCAATTCTGTACCCTTCTGAAACAATGTTATGAATCCAAAGATTGTGAACGGAATTGATCCAAATTTCTTAGAAAAAACGTAATCTGCCCCCTACCAGCTGAGCTGGAATGAGGGCCGCACCTTCATGTGGACTTAGGAGCTGGCTTTGATTTTCTAAAAGGCTTGGATTTATTCCAGACTGGAGATGGTTTCCAAACTGATACCGCTCCTGAGGATGAAGGATCAGGTTTTTGTTCCTTGTTGTGACAAAAGAAACGAAAACGATCATTACCCTGGAAAGAAAGGGAAAGCAGAGTAGACTTAGAAGACATAACAGCATTCCAAGTCTTAAGCCATAAAGCTCTTCTAGCTAAAATAGCTAGAGACATATACCTGACATCAACTCTAATGATATCAAAGATGGCATTACAAATAAAATTATTAGCATGTTGAAGAATAAAAATGCTATGAGAATTATGATCTGTTACTTGTTGCGCTAAAGCTTCGAACCAAAAGATGAAGCTGCAGCAACATCCGCTAAAGATATAGTAGGTCTAAGAAGATTACCTGAACACAAGTAAGCTTTTCTTAGAAAGGATTCAATTTTCCTATCTAAAGGATCCTTAAGGAAGTACCATCTGCCGTAGGAATAGTAGTACGCTTAACAAGAGTAGAGACAGCCCCATCAACTTTAGGGATTTTGTCCCAAAACTCTAATCTGTCAGATGGCACAGGATATAATTGCTTAAAACGTTTAGAAGGAGTAAATGAATTACCCAAATTATTCCATTCCCTGGAAATTACTTCAGAAATAGCACTAGGGACAGGAAAAACTTCTGGAATAACTACAGGAGATTTAAAAACCTTATCTAAACGTTTAGATTTAGTATCAAGAGGACCAGAATCCTCAATTTCTAATGCAATTAGGACTTCTTTAAGTAAAGAACGAATAAATTTCATTTTAAATAAATATGAAGATTTATCAGCATCAACCTCTGAGACAGAATCCTCTGAACCAGAAGAACCATTATCAGAATCAGAATGATGATGTTCATTTAAAAATTCATCTGAAAAATGAGAAGTTTTAAGACTTTTTACGTTTACTAGAAGGAGGAATAACAGACATAGCCTTCTTAATGGATTTAAAAACAAAATCTCTTATGTTATCAGGAACACTCTGAGTATTAGATGTTGACAGAACAGCAACAGGTAATGTAACAGTACTAAAGGAAATATTATCTGCATAAACAGTTTGTCATGACAAAACAGTACAAACAATAGCTGGAGGAACAGATACCATAAGTTTACAGTAGATACACTTAGCTTTGGTAGCTCCAGCCCCAGGCAGCGATTTTCCAGAAGTATCTTCTGACTCAGTTTCAACGTGGGACATCTTGCAATATGTAATAGAAAAAAACAACATATAAAGCAAAATTGATCAAATTCCTTAAATGACAGTTTCAGGAATGGGAAAAAATGCCAGTGAACAAGCTTCTAGCAACCAGAAGCAATAAAAAATGAGACTTAAATAATGTGGAGACAATAGTGACGCCCATATTTTTTTAGCGCCAAAAATGACGCCCACATTATTTGGCACCTAAATGCTTTTGGCGCCAAAAATGACGCCACATCCGGAACGCCGACACTTTTGCCGCAAAAGAACGTCAAAAATGACGCAACTTCCGGCGACACGTATGACGCCGGAAACAGAAAAAAAAAAATTTGCGCCAAAAAAGTCCGCGCCAAGAATGACGCAATAAAATGAAGCATTTTCAGCCCCCGCGAGCCTAACAGCCCACAGGGAAAAAGTCAAATTTTTAAGGTAAGAAAAAAATTGATTTATTCATATGCATTATCCCAAATATGAAACTGACTGTCTGAAATAAGGAATGTTGAACATCCTGAGTCAAGGCAAATAAATGTTTGAATACATATATTTAGAACTTTATAAAAAAGTGCCCAACCATAGCTTAGAGTGTCACAGAAAATAAGACTTACTTACCCCAGGACACTCATCTACATGTTGTAGAAAGCCAAACCAGTACTGAAACGAAAATCAGCAGAGGTAATGGTATATAAATAAGAGTATATCGTCGATCTGAAAAGGGAGGTAAGAGATGAATCTCTACGACCGATAACAGAGAACCTATGAAATAGACCCCGTAGAAGGAGATCATTGAATTCAAATAGGCAATACTCTCCTCACATCCCTCTGACATTCACTGCACGCTGAGAGGAAAACCGGGCTCCAACCTGCTGCAAAGCGCATATCAACGTAGAATCTAGCACAAACTTACTTCACCACCTCCATAGGAGGCAAAGTTTGTAAAACTGATTTGTGGGTGTGGTGAGGGGTGTATTTATAGGCATTTTGAGGTTTGGGAAACTTTGCCCCTCCTGGTAGGAATGTATATCCCATACGTCACTAGCTCATGGACTCTTGCTAATTACATGAAAGAAACTGGCAGTTTGGATAAAAATGCTGCAAGGGAATTATCCATCACTGCTGCTAATTGTTGTAAAGTAATAGGGGCCAATGCGCTAGAGGTACTAGGCATCGCTTGCACGGGCGTAACTGGTGTCGACACGTGGGGGGAGGAAGAAGGACTATCCTCATTACCCTCCGTTAAGGAATCATCTTGGGCAGCATTTTTAATTGTCACTGGATGATCTTTAAAATGCTTAGATGTTTTTGCTCACTTTAAACATAAATGCAATGGGGGTACTGCCATGGCTTTTGAACATAAAGAACAAGGTCTATCTGAAGGCTCAGACATGTTTGACAGACTCAGACAACACTAAAATATTGAAAAAAATACTTTTTGCAAAAACGTTACTGTCTCTTTAAATAATAAAAGGCACACACTTTTTTACCAAATCATCAAAAAACATCCGATCTTAATGAAATTTTCACCACATGATCCTAATGCCTTGAAATAATTGCACACAAATTTTCAAATCGTTTAACCCCTTAATGCCCAAACCGGAGCAAAATGAAGTAAACACCCGGTTTAACCCACTACAGTACGATGCCACAGTCTTTGCTGTGGCTTTACCTTCCTTTAGGGTTAATTGCAGGTGTAAATTAAGCCTCCCTGAAGTCCCCCTGTACTCTAAAGGCTCTGCACATGAAGCTGCATGGAGCTGTGTTGCAAATTAACTGCGCAATTGAGGCGCGAAAATGAGGCCCCCTCCTTCATTACTCCAGAGTTATGGGGCCTTTCTGAGTCAGATTAGCTGTCTTACAAAATGCCAGGCGTAAAAAAGTCCCCAAAAAGTGTTTCCAACATCTAAAACGCTTAATAAATATAAGATTACCCTAATAAAGTAATCGATTTAGCCCATCACAGTGTCTGTCAGTATTAAAGCCCTTAGCTGAAGCCATCATTCTATACTGTGTCTCAGAAAATGGCTTACCTTCCCTCATGGAATTTCTGTCAGTCTTCTAGCACTACCAGGTCTTGTTAGAAAAATGACTGAACATACCTTAAGCAGTATAAGCCTGCAAACTGTTCCCCCCAACTGAAGTTCTCCTGTACTCAACAGTCCTGTGTGGGAACAGCAATGGATTTTAGTTACAACATGCTAAAATCTTTTTCCTCTCAGCAGAAATCTTCATCACTTTCTGCCTCAGAGTAAATAGTACAAACCGGCACTATTTTAAAATAACAAACTCTTGATTGAAGAAATAAAAACAACAAATCTAACACCACATACTCTTTACCCTCCCGTGGAGATGCTACTTGTTAGAGCGGCAAAGAGAATGACTGGGGGGGGCGGAGCCTGAGGGGAGCTATATGGACAGCTTTGCTGTGTGCTCTCTTTGCCACTTCCTGTAGGGATTGAGAATATCCCACAAGTAAGGATGAATCCGTGGACTGAATACACCAAGTAAGAGAAAACATCATAATGCGAAACCAGAACTCAGACTGTTTTACAAGTAATAAGGCAGGCATAAGAGGGGGTAGCATTGAACAAGCACTACTGCAATCAGAGAGCCGGTGAATATTTTGGCTTAACTCTTTGACACCCATGGACATAAATGCAAATGCAGGATATGGGTCATTCTTATAGCGCTGAACATTTGCCTTAGCCTATTCTACCCATAATTATTGGTCAGTATTATTGCTCACTATATACTGTGAGTGATCGCTTTAAATTGTCAGTAACAGCTGTAATCACCTATGTTAGTAATACCATACAGTATTTCAGTATACCAGTGTTGTATAATTTGTTGCCAAATCTAACAATGTTACATGTGTCTCTCCAGTTCGGAGTAACGATCTACAAACTTCAGATAGCTTTGACCCTGTCTTATATATACAGCATAGAATTGTGCATGTATACTTATCACATATTGTCGACCTAGATGTTACTAACTTGCCGATCAGTATCTATATGTTCGGTTTAACATTTTCTGATGAAAATTTTGTTTCCTGACCATTTTTTTTCTTTCTCTGATTGTTACTGGTTGTTGTTTAACACCATCAAGGTGATCATTGATTGCGCTCTTTTTTAGGTATAAGATATTTATGCTAATTCCTTGATGTTGATGATCTGTTTATTTCTTTGAAACACACCCACGCTTTGCATCCAATAGCAAGTGATGGGCGTTTACTTGAGTCTGACGTTACCATCGTCATGTACATATGACCCGGTCACATGACTGGATGCACCAATCAGGTTCACTGACTATCAGATAGGTTATCATGGGGGGGGGGGGGTGTCTCACATCCTCACACTGATTGGTCGCTATACTCTTTATTAGGGTAGGACTTACCTGAATAATAGGCTTTAAAGTGTTTGAACTCTAAAAAAAATATTCTACTGGTTGCTCAGCTTTGCCTGTTTTTTAGGGCTAAACGAATACTTGATCTATGGCCTGCCATCCTTTCCTTTAGCATACATTCCATTATCCCAATATAGGAATACCCACATGAATATTTGATAAGGTACACAACAAATGTTCATTCACAATTTATTGCAAATTTGATTTTATATCTTTTACAAGACCTACTGCGTGTAAAAGAATGTTACCTAAATCCATGACTGTACATCAGGTTGCCTTTTTAGCAAATGTGTCACTGTCATCTCATACTTATCTCTGGGGCCTGCCCTAAGTATTCCAAGCTTTTACTAAATATGTGTCAAGCCCTCTGGATTGTAATGTATCCAGTTCTGCTATCCAACTAGTTTTTCTTTGTAATAACTTTTTTTTATTATTTATCCTTAGCATGCTACCTATACAATAATTTGGATAACAATAATGTAAATTAATATGGCTCATTTGTATTAATTTAATATAATTTAACAGTTATTTTGTATCGTTCCAGGGATAACCAAAGGCTAGAATATGATAGAAAGAAGTAAACTGAAGCAAAGGATGCTATGCATAAATATGTCCACAAGGTGGCAGAAAAGTACTGGCTATGAGGAGATGGAGAGAGATGAATTAGTAATAGGACCCTGGCGTGAAAATTTGAATTTGTGGGTATTTTAGTTTGTAAGCAGACGTATTCAGTACCTTTAAAAGAACCAAAATAAAAGTGTTTAATGAATGAAGAATCTATGAGTCTTATTGGGGATTATAAAGCTATTGACTCCTAATAATCGAAAATTGGAACAAACCAAATGCTTTACCCTAAGAAACTGCAACAAAAAGCAGCAGTGAAGCAACTGCAACTAGCAACAAAATAAATTGGATACATTTGGTATACAAAACATACCCACTCCAAGTGAGGGAAAAGCTGAACTCTAGCCAGAGTGCATCATGTGAACAGAGTGATTATCTTTTGTTCTGCTGATTAACATATTTTGTTTAAAGAAAAGTTAGAAGCTTTAGCTATACAATAAAAACCCAAAGATATCTATAGTGAACTGCTCCGTAGTAAATAGAAAGAAGTAGATCTGAAATTGCATGGTATCTCCCTGTTGGATTACTACAGTGAGGCTAGTATTCCAGATTAAAAAACATCCCCAAGATCTTGAGGAACAACCCGGATATCTGCAGCAGGTGGCTTAATATAAACAAGTGCTCTCTGGACTTAATCCTCCTAGTGGTGGAGGAGTCACAGAAATCACTCACTGAATTGGAGAGTGAACAAAAGTTTTGAAGATGAACACAGAGCCATTTTACAGGCAGACAAAAAACGGAAGACTGGCTAACTAAATTAGAGGGGCACCTGCAAAAATACAGTGAAGACCTCACTGAATAAAACGGCAGAAGAAAAGAAGTTTAATTGAGGATTACAAATTAAACCTTGTGTACCCATGGCAGCACGGGATCTCTATCCAGGGAAAGCTGAGAAGATGAGACAGATCTGTTGTGAGACGCCTGGAGGGATCCACCCTAGACTTTGGTCATCCAGGAGCAACTCATAGGGTGGTAGTAATAATGGAAAAAAACACAATTTATACTTATCTGATAAATGTATTTCTTTCCGGATATGGCGAGTCCATGGAATCATCAATTACTAGTGGGAATATAACTCCTGGCCAGCAGGAGGCGGCAAAGCTGCTATATATGTAACTTCCCTTACCCATAACCCCCAGTCATTCAGCCGAAGGGAAACGGAAAAAGAAGATAAACACAAAGGTGTAGGGGTGCCTGAAGCTTTAGTTAAAAATAACTGTCTTAAAATAAAGGGTGGGCTGTGGACTCACCATATCCGGAAAGAAATTTATCAGGTAAGTATAAAATTATGTTTTCTTTCCTAAGATATGGTGAGTCCAGAAAATAATCAATTACTAGTGGGAACCAATACCCAAGCTATAGGACACAGATGAAAAGGGAGGGACAAGACAGGTAACCTAAACAGAAGGCACCACTGCTTAAAGAACCTTTCTCCCAAAAGTAGCCTCAGCCGAGGCAAAAGTATCAAATTTATAGAAGTTGAAAAAAGTATGCAAGAAGACCAAGTTGCAGCCTTGCAAATCTGTTCCACAGAAGTCTCATTTTTGAAAGCCCAGGAAGAAGAAACAGCCCTCAAGGAATGAACTGTGATTCTCTCAGCAGATTGCTATCCAGCAGTCTCATAGGCCAAACAAAAAATACTCTTCAGCCAAAAAGAAAGAGAAGTAACCGTAGCCTTCTGACCCTTGCGTTTCTCAGAAAATCCTCTGGATTCACACCATATCTTATGGTAAAGAGGGAGATGACATTTTCACTAGATCTGCATACCAGATTCTGTGAGGCCATGCTGGCACTATGAGATTCACCGACACCCTCTCCTGCTTGATCCGAGCAATAACTCTTGGAAGGAAAGTGAACGGAGGAAAAAGGTATGCTAGACTGAAATTCCAAGGGACCGCCAGAGCATCTATCAAGACCTTGAACTGTACCTCAGAAGCTTGCCATTTTGCCGAGAAGTCATAAGATCCAGCTCCGGACGCCCCAATTTAAGGGTCAAACTGGAAACCCCCCCCCAGATGAAGCTTCCACTCCCCAGGATGAAAAGTCTGTCTACTCAGAAAATCTGCTTCCCAATTGTCCACTCCTGGAATGTGGATCACAGATAGACAGCAGTTGTGGGTCTCTGCACACTGAATAAATCGGGCAACTTCTAACATGGCCATGGAACTCCGAGTTTCCCCCTTGGTGGTTGATGTACGCCACCGATGTAAAATTGTCCAACTAGAACCTGATAAACCGGGCTAAAGCTAACTGAGGCCAGGCCAGCAGAGCATTGAAGATTTCTCTCAGTTGTAAGATGACTATGGGAAGAACTGACTCCTCGTGAGTCCATAGACCCTGAACCTTCAATGAGCCCCAGACTGCTCCCCAACCCAGAAGGCTGGCATCCATGGTCACAATCACCCAGTAAGGTCTGCGAAAACAAGTTCCCTGTGAGAGTTGTTCCAGAGACAACCAACACAGAAGAGTGTCTATCTCCTAATCCAGATCTATTTTCAGATCCGCATAGACCCCATTCCATTGTCTGAGCATACATAACTTCAGGGGTCTGAGATGGAACCAAGCAAACAGAACGATATCTATGAAAGCTACCATCAGACCAATTACCTCTAAACATTGAGCCACAGATGGCCGAAGAGAGGACTGAAGGGCAAGGCAAGAGTTGAGAATTTTTGATTTTCTGACCTCTGTCAGAAAAATCTTCATTAATAGGGAATCTATTATGGTCCCCAAGAACACTACCCTTGTAGCTAGAATCAGAGAACTCTTTTCCAGATTCACCTTCCAACCGAGAGAATTAAGAAAAGACAACAAGATCTCTGTATGAGATTATGCTTGTTGAAAAGATGACGCCTGATATGGCACCATTGCAATGCCGGACCGGATTACTGCCAATAGAGCCACCAGAACCTTTGATAAAACTTCTGGGACCTGTGGCAAGGCCGAATGGAAGAGCCACAAACTGAAAGTGATTGTCCAAGAAAGCGAATCTCAGAAACTTGTGATGATCCCAGTGAATAGGAACATGAAGATACGCATCCTTTTGGTCTATGGTTGTCAAGAACTGACCCTCTTGGACCAAAGGGAGAAAGAAATGTATAGTCTCCATCTTGAAGGATGGTACTCTGAGGAACTTATTTAGGTCTAAAATTGGTCTGAAAGTTCCCTCTTTTTTGGGAACTACGAACAGTCCTTGACACAAAGAACACCTCTCGCTTTATCTGTACTACAGATAATCTTGAGAGAAGAAACCTGCCTCTGGGAGGGAAAGTCTTAAATTCTATTTTGTACCCCTGGGAAATGATGTCCACCACCCAGGGGTTCGCAACATATTGCATCTAGGCTTGAACGGATAGAGAAAGTCTGCTCCTAGATCGGGGGCCGACCCTTCATGTTGACTTGGAGTCAGCTTCAGGCTTTTCATACTGCTTCCCCATATTCCAAGACTGACTTAGATTGTTCTTGCTTGGAGGAGGAAGGGGAGGGTTTACCTCTAAAGTTACAAAAGGAACGAAAATTTCTGCTTATTCTTTTTATCCTGAGGGAGAAAAGATCCCTTCCCTCCTGTGATATCTGAAATCATTTCAGTCAAGCCAGGACCAAACAAGGTCTTAACCTTGTAAGGGATCACCCAAAGCTTAGATGAAAAATCCGCAGACCAGGACTTCAACCATAAGGCTCTGAGGGCAAGATCAGCAAAACCAGAAATCTATGTTCCCAGCTAACTGATCTGTAAGGAAGCATCCGAAATAAAGGAATTGGCTAACTTAAGAGCCTTAATCCTGTCCTGATAGAACCAGACAAGGCATCAAACCAGTAGGCTGCTGCACTAGTGACAGTGGCAATACACACTGCAGGCTGCCATTAGATACCCTGGTGAACTACATTTTCTTTAGCAATGCCTCCAACTTCTTGTCCATTGGATCCTTAAAAGAACAACTATCATCTATAGGAATAGCAGTCCTCTTAGCCAAGGTGGAGATCGCCCCTTCCACCTTAGGGACCGTCTGCCACGACTCTTTAATGTGGTCAGCAAAAGGAACCATTTTCTTAAAAATTGTAGAAAAGAGGAATTCCAAGTCTCTCCTACTCCCGTGCAATTTATCTCAGCAGCACTGTCAAGTACAGGAAATACCTCCATCGCGGAGGGAACATCAAAGTACTTGTTCAGCTTACTAGACTTTTTAAGGATGACTACGACAGACATATCAGAGTCGTCCAAGGTAGCCAAAACCTCCTTAAGTAAAGACGGAGGTGTTCCAGCAAAAATCTGAAGGATACAACTTCAACATCAGAAGAAGGAATTAAACTGTCACAATCTGAGATTTCACCCTCAGACGCTACCAAAGTGTCCATATCTCCAGACTTGTGAGAAAAAACACTATGAATAGCCCCAACTGGATCAGAAACCATACTCACGGACTCTTTAAACTTCCTCTTGCGCTTTCCCTACAGCATGGGAAAAGCAGACAGCGCCTCAGATACCTGGGCAGCAAAGTCTTGCAAAGAAAACTCCTATCGGAGCTTGCGAGGAACCGCAGGGCACTACATGAGAAGACAACAAAGATTGGGATGCTTGAGGAGAAAGCTGCGGCTTAACTAATACAGGATCTGACACCTGAACAGCAACTGCCTTAGTTAATGATGGCTAATAATCAAAAAGTTTATGTCTGTAACATAATATTCTTTCAATACATAAAGAAACAAAAAAGAACTGGAGGTTCTACCGGGTGTCAAAATAAAGACTACAAGTAACATTCTGCAAAGCCTTCTAATCCATCTTTACCCATGAGATAAAATAAAAGGATTAACAGCAATAAACAAATTAATCATTTATTTTTAATAAAAAATTTTTTACAACGTTACTGCATCTTTAAATAATATAAACAAAAACTGAATGAAGCAACAATCAACCCCAGACAAGCATCTATACCTCAGCAATATTGCTGAGGTACCTACCTGTCCTGCTGCAGCAGTCGAAATCAAAATAAAACAATCAGACTTTAAAATGAGCTTTCCCTTGCATCAAAGGACTAGAGAGCGACAGCAAAAAGAAAGAGGCTCCTTGTTAGCAGAGCCGTTATAACAACACGCGCCTCTCAACTCCGGACTTACAGGGAGTGAGAGAAACGCACCACAATATACCACGTACTAAGCCTGGACTACCTCCTCAACAGGGGCGGTCCTGATAACCGATAAGCAAGGGAGACAAAAATCTGTGTAATAGTAAAAAACAAACCAAACACAAAAAGGTCTTAGCCCAAACCAAAGATAAAACACAAACTCAGCCCAATAAAATACTCCTCTTATCCACAGTTCCTGCATAACTGCCTCTGTATTAACCCTATATAGAGTTAATATGCAAATAGCATCCTCATGCAGCCTTAAAGCTGTATAAGTGCCAGTTTTACCCTTAAAAATAAGAAAAATATTAATGGCACTTACCTTAATGTTCATCTGTCCGGCAGCAGGACAGCTTACCTGGTTTGAGAGGGTGCTTTTCGTCATATGCACCCATGGAAAAAAAAAGATTGAGTAAACTTACTCAGGCTATCTGAAAAGGGCAGCAAACTGATTGGGAAAACGCAGTGGGGAATGTACCCTACAAGTTCCAATTGCTTAAAAGCCACCACTGCCCTACTGAAGAGACTGACGTGGGCTAAGGCTAGACCTCAGGAAAGATCAGAGCAAAACTACTCTGCTTTAAAATAATAAAATCTTGATTGAAGTTAAATTTTCTTCAGGCACCAAAAACTTCACCTCCTCCATGAACAGAGGCAAAGAGAATGACTGGCGATTATGGGTAAAGGAAGTGACATATATAGCAGCTTTGCTGTGGTGCTCTTTACCTCCTCCTGCTGGCCAGGAGTGATATTCCCACTAGTAATTGATGATTCCGTAGACTCACCATATTTTAGGAAAGAAAGCCTTTTTAGGGGAAGATGAAGATACCACAGGAGACAAAATTACCGACAGCAGTCACAGAGGAACAGGTAATTTTTAACCTCTCAACACACCCACTAACTCAGGATGAAAGAGGATTATTATCCCAGGGGGTTACATTTAGTCCCAAGATCTAAGGGGAGAAAGTTTCAGAAGCTGGGAAAGCTTTGGAAGGACAGAACAATAATAAAAATATCATATTGAAACCAGCAGACAAGGGCGGGAGTATAGTAATGATGGATTATACAGATTACAGGAAGGAGGTACAAAGAGAGCTGGGTGACCACGATAGTTACAAAGAACTGTCATAAAGCCTTTATGACTAGAGAATACCAGAGTGTTCTATATGCTGTCAAAGGTGCATAAATCACTGGAGTCTCCTCCTGGCAGACCAATTATTTCCTCAATGGAGTCATTGAATCAACCAGTTGCCATATATGTGGACAGTTTTTTTTCAGAAAAGTGTTGAAAAACATACTCTCATATGTAAAGCACTCACATGACTTTACAAGCGTATTATCCACCTGAGGGGAGTTAAATATTAATACCCTATTTGTATCCTGTGATGTCTCTAGCTTGTACACATGCATCTCTCATGAGGAGAGCTTGGAAGCAGAAAGGAAGATATTAAGTGTCACAGCCGTGCACGGATTTGAACCTGGGTCTCCTGTTTCTCTGTCCCTGTGCCACCAGAGGGCTTTGCATTTGTTTTTTTAAGTTGGAGAACTATTACCTGTAGTGGATAGCTCTCTGGCTCCACCTGCTTGTCAGCTGCAGGTAGTTTTGCAATCAGCTCTTCTATAAAAGGCAGCTTTACAATCCACTTCCTGCTCTAAAATAGTGGTTCATCCTGTTCCAGTGTTAGTGCCTCTGACCTTGCCTGTGTTTCCTCTATGGTTCCTGAATCCAGCTTGTTCTCTGAAGCTGGCCTTGTCTATTCTATCAATTTCTCCTTGGATTTGGTAACTGTTCTTACTGCTCTCAGGTATCTGACCCTTGGATTGTCTCCTGGCTATCCTCTCTGAACCAGCATGTGTCTGCTTTCTGTGGCATTATTCTGCTTCACTGGGATCTTGTTTCAGTGCCTAGCCCTACAGAGGACACATACCAAGTTCCTTTATCCAGCACCTGTACCCAAGTGCTGCTAAGCATATCTGCAAAGTTCCAGTCACCTACTCCTGCACCCAAACTCTGTCAAGTTCCAGTATCCTGCATGTGTGCCAAGTTTTGCAAAGAGTCTCTGCTACCCCTGCCTCGGCCTCCATTAAGTGCCTCCTGTGTTCAGGCTAAATTTGCACTCCTGTTCCTATTGTGGGCATTACCTCAGACTCTAGTTCTGGTGTGGGCATGCCTGCTCACTTATCCTGCTTCCAGCCTCCAAGTCTTCAGTTTCAGTGCAATAAACTTACTTGTTTGTCTCGCAAAAGAGGCCTCAGCCGAGGCAAAAGTAACAAATTTGTAGAATTTTGAAAAAGTATGCAAAGAGGACCATGTTGCCGCCTTGCAAATCTGTTCCACAGAAGCTTCATTTTTTTAAATGGTGCCGATCATTGGTGGGTGGAAGCCATTGCAGGGAGGTGGGTGGCCCATCGCTGGGAACTTCCGTCCGTTAGTGGATCTTACGGAAGTGCGCAACCACTTAAGAAGAATTTGTGGGAGAGGAGGGTGGGAGAGGGAGGAGGGAATACTGTTGGGAATGGATCTGGGAAGGGGGTACGGTATTAAAGGGCAAATTTTAATGAAAAGTGGGTACTGGCAGACAGCTGCCAATACCAAAAATGACAGCAAATAGTGAGAGGGGGAGGGTTTGAGAGGTGTTTAGGGGGGCTCAGGGAGGTTGGGTGGTAAGGGGGGATCTTTTTTTTAAAAAAAGTAAAAAAATAAAAAAAACAAACCATAACCTTTTATTTTTATACTGGCAGACTTTCTGCCAGTACTAAAGATGGCGGTGACAATAGTGAGGTGTTGGAGGGAAGAGAGCTGTTTGAGAGGGGTCAGGGAGGGATCAGGGGGTGTGATGTGTCAGGTGGGAGGCTGATCTCTACACTAAAGCTAAAATTAACCCTTCAAGCTCCCTACATGCTATCTAATTAACCCCTTCACTGCTGGGCATAATACAAATGTGGTGCATTTAGCCGCCTTATAATTACCAAAAAGCAATGCCAAAGCCATATATGTCTGCTATTTCTGAACAAAGGGGATCCCAGAGAATCATTGACAACCATTATGTGCCATAATTGCACAATATGTTTGTAAATAATTTCAGTGAGAAACCTAAAGTTTGTGAAAAAGTAAACTTTTTTTTTTTTTTGATTGCATTTGGCGGAGAAATGGTGGCATGAAATATACCAAAATGGGCCTAGATCAATACTTTGGGGTGTTTACTACACTAAAGCTAAAATTAACCCTACATGCTCCCTAATTAACCCCTTCACTGTTGGGCATAATACAAGTGTGGTGCGCAGCGGTATTTAGCTGCCTTCTAATTACCAAAAAGCAATGCCAAAGCCATAAATATCTGCTATTTCTAAACTAAGGAAATCCCAGACAAGCGTTTACAATCATGTGTGCCATAATTGCACAAGCTGTTTGTAAATAATTTCAGTGAGAAACCTAAAGTTTAGTGAAAAAGTTAGTAAAAAAAAGTGAAATGGCGGTGAAATGGTGGCATGAAATATACCAAAATGGGCCTAGATCAATACTTTGGGTTGTCTACTAAAAAAAAAAATATATACATGTAAAGGGCTATTCATGGATTCCTGACAAATATCAGTGTTAAAATTTAACATGCAAAAAAAAAATGGTTTGGAAATAGCAAAGTGCTACTTATACTTATTGCCCTATAACTTGCAAAAAAAGCAAACAACATGTAAACATTGGATATTTCTAAACTCAGGACAAAATTTAGAAACTATTTGGCATTGGTGTTTTTTTGGTGGTTGTAGATGTGAAACAGATTTTGGGGGTCAAAGTTAGAAAAAACACAATTTATGCTTACCTGATAAATTTATTTCTCTTGTGGTGTATCCAGTCCACGGATCATCCATTACTTGTGCAAGAGGACACCCACAGCAGAGCTGTTATATAGCTCCTCCCCTAACTGCCATATCCAGTCATTCGACCGAAAACAAGCAGAGAAAGGAGAAACCATAGGGTGCAGTGGTGACTGTAGATTAAATTTAAAAATTACCTGCCTTAAAATGACAGGGCGGGCCGTGGACTGGATACACCACAAGAGAAATAAATTTATCAGGTAAGCATAAATTGTGTTTTCTCTTGTAAGGTGTATCCAGTCCACGGATCATCCATTACTTGTGGGATACCAATACCAAAGCTAAAGTACACGGATGAAGGGAGGGACAAGGCAGCTACTTAAACGGAAGGTACCACTGCCTGTAAAACCTTTCTCCCAAAAATAGCCTCAGAAGAAGCAAAAGTATCAAATTTGTAGAATTTTGAAAAAGTATGAAGCGAAGACCAAGTCGCCGCCTTGCAAATCTGTTCAACAGAAGCCTCATTTTTAAAGGCCCATGTGGAAGCCACAGCTCTAGTAGAATGAGCTGTAATCCTTTCTGGAGGCTGCTGGCCAGCAGTCTCATAGGCTAAGCGGATTATGCTTCTTAGCCAAAAAGAAAGAGAGGTTGCCGAAGCCTTTTGTCCTCTCCTCTGTCCAGAGTACACAACAAGCAAAGCGGATGTTTGACGAAAATCTTTAGTAGCTTGTAAGTAAAACTTTAAAGCACGAACCACGTCCAGATTGTGTAATAGATGTTCCTTCTTTGAAGAAGGATTAGGACACAAGGATGGAACAACAATCTCTTGATTGATATTCTTGTTAGATACCACCTTAGGTAAAAACCCAGGTTTGGTACGCAGGACTACCTTATCCATATGGAAAATCAGATAAGGAGAATCACATTGTAAGGCAGATAACTCGGAGACTCTACGAGCCGAGGAAATAGCTACCAAAAAAAGTACTTTCCAAGATAAAAGTTTGATATCTATGGAATGAAGAGGTTCAAATGGAACTCCTTGAAGAACCTTAAGAACCAAATTTAAGCTCCATGGCGGAGCAACAGGTTTAAACACAGGCTTTATTCTAACTAAAGCCTGACAAAATGCCTGAACGTCTGGAACATCTGCCAGACGCTTGTGCAAAAGAATAGACAGAACAAAAATCTGTCCCTTTAAGGAATTAGCTGACAATCCTTTTTCCAAACCTTCATGGAGAAAGGATAATATCCTGGGAATCCTGACCTTACTCCATGAGTAACCCTTGGATTCACACCAATAAAGATATTTACGCCATATCTTATGGTAAATTTTTCTGGTGACAGGCTTTCGTACCTGTATTAAGGTATCAATGACTGACTCGGAGAAGCCACGCTTTGATAAAATCAAGCGTTCAATCTCCAGGCAGTCAGTTTCAGAGAAATTAGATTTGGATGGTTGAAAGGACCCTGAAGTAGAAGGTCCTGTCTCAGAGGCAGAGTCCATGGTGGAAAGGATGACATGTCCACCAGATCTGCATACCAGGTCCTGCATGGCCACACAGGCGCTATCAAAATCACTGATGCTCTCTCCTGCTTGATCTTGGCAATCAGTCGAGGGAGCAGAGGAAACGGTGGAAACACATAAGCAAGGTTGAAAGACCAGGGCGCTGCTAGAGCATCTATCAGCGTCGCCTTGGGATCCCTGGACCTGGATCCGTAACAAGGAAGCTTGGCGTTCTGGCAAGACGCCATGAGATCCAGTTTGCTTCAACGATGAATCAATTGTGCAAACACCTCCGGATGTAGTTCCCACTCCCCCGGATGAAAAGTCTGACGACTTAGAAAATCTGCCTCCCAGTTCTCTACACCTGGGATATGGATAGCTGGCAAGAGTGAATCTCTGCCCAGCGAATTATCTTTGAGACTTCTAACATCGCTAGGGAACTTCTTGTTCCCCCTTGATGGTTGATATAAGCCACAGTCGTGATGTTGTCCGACTGAAATCTGATGTACCTCAGAGTTGCTAACTGAGGCCAAGCCTGAAGAGCATTGAATATCACTCTCAGTTCCAGAATATTTATTGGAAGGACTGTCTCCTCCTGAGTCCACAATCCCTGAGCCTTCAGGGAGTTCCAGACTGCACCCCAACCTAGAAGGCTGGCATCTGTTGTTACAATTGTCCAATCTGGCCTGCGAAAGGTCATACCTTTGGACAGATGGACCCGAGATAGCCACCAGAGAAGAGAATCCCTGGTCTCTTGATCCAGATTTAGTAGAGGGGACAAATCTGTGTAATCCCCGTTCCACTGACTGAGCATGCATAGTTGCAGTGGTCTGAGATGTAGGCGTGCAAACGGCACTATGTCCATTGCCGCTATCATTAAGCCGATTACTTCCATGCACTGAGCCACCGAAGGGCGCGGAATGGAATGAAAAACACGGCAGGAATTTAGAAGCTTTGATAACCAGGACTCTGTCAGGTAAATTTTCATTTCTACAGAATCTATCAGAGTCCCTAGGAAGGAAACTCTTGTGAGTGGGGATAGAGAACTCTTTTCCTCATTCACTTTCCACCCATGCGACCTCAGAAATGCCAGTACTACATCCGTATGAGACTTGGCAATTTGGAAGTTTGACGCCTGTATCAGGATGTCATCTAAATAAGGGGCCACTGCTATGCCCAGCGGCCTTAGGACCGCCAGAAGCGACCCCAGAACCTTCGTAAAAATTCTTGGGGCTGTAGCTAATCCAAAGGGAAGAGCTACAAACTGGTAATGCCTGTAGAAAGGCAAACCTGAGAAACCGATGATGATATTTGTGTATCGGAATGTGAAGATAAGCATCCTTTAAATCCACTGTAGTCATATATTGACCCTCCTGGATCATAGGTAGGATGGTACGAATAGTTTCCATCTTGAATGATGGAACTCTGAGGAATTTGTTTAAGATCTTTAGATCCAAAATTGGTCTGAAGGTTCCCTCTTTTTTGGGAACCACAAACAGATTTGAGTAAAAACTCCCATAACTAGGAGGTCTCGTACACAGTGTAAGAATGCCTCTCTCTTTATCTGGTTTGCAGATAATTGTGAAAGGTGAAATCTCCCTTTTGGAAGGGAAGCTTTGAAGTCCAGAAGATATCCCTGGGATATAATCTCCAACGCTCAGGGATCCTGGACATCTCTTGCCCACGCCTGGCCGAAGAGCGAAAGTCTGCCCCCTAATAGATCCGTTACCGGATAGGGGGCCGTTCCTTCATGCTGTCTTAGAGGCAGCAGCAGGCTT
The DNA here is from genome assembly GCF_027579735.1 of Bombina bombina. NCBI lineage: Eukaryota > Metazoa > Chordata > Amphibia > Anura > Bombinatoridae > Bombina > Bombina bombina. The sequence goes on along the minus strand of NC_069502.1, from coordinate 295,425,956 downwards.
TTTGGCCTGCTTACCTTTGTTCCAGGCCCTTGATTTGGACCTGTCCTGAGGATGGGCATGACCTTTTCCTCCAGTGATATCAACAATAATCTCCTTCAAACCAGGCCCGAATAGGGTCTGCCCCTTGAAGGAAATGTTAAGCAGCTTAGATTTTGAAGTCACGTCAGCTGACCATGATTTAAGCCATAGCACCCTGCGCGCCTGTATAGCAAAACCAGAATTCTTAGCCGTTAGTTTAGTCAAATGAACAATGGCATCAGAAACAAAAGAATTGGCTAGCTTAAGTGCTCTAAGCTTGCCAAGTATATCATCCAATGGAGTCGCTACCTGTAAAGCCTCTTCCAGAGACTCAAACCAGAACGCTGCAGCAGCAGTGACAGGAGCAATGCATGCAAGGGGCTGTAGGATAAAACCTTGTTGAATAAACATTTTCTTAAGGTAACCTTCTAATTTTTTATCCATTGGATCTACAAAAGCACAACTGCCCTCGACAGGGATAGTAGTACACTTTGCTAAAGTAGAAACTGCTCCCTCCACCTTAGGGACCGTCTGCCATAAGTCCAGTGTGGTGGCGTCTATTGGAAACATTTTTCTAAAAATAGGAGGGGGAGAGAACGGCACACCTGGTCTATCCCATTCCTTATTAATAATTTCTGTAAACCTTTTAGGTATTGGAAAAACATCAGTACACACCGGCACTGCATAGTATTTATGCAGTCTACACAATTTCTCTGGCACTGCAATTGTATCACAGTCATTCAGAGCAGCTAAAACCTCCCTGAGCAACACGCGGAGGTGTTCAAGCTTAAATTTAAATGTAGAAATATCAGAATCAGGCATCTTTCCTGAGTCAGAAACATCACCCACAGACTGAAGCTCTCCTTCCTCAGCTTCTGCATAATGTGAGGCAGTATCAGACATGGTTCTTAAAGCATCAGTATGCTCTGCATTTCGTCTAACCCCAGAGCTATCTCGCTTACCTCTAAATTCAGGTAGACTGGCTAATACCGCTGACAGTGTATTATCCATGACTGCCGCCATGTCTTGTAAAGTAATCGCTATGGGCGCCCTAGATGTACTTGGCGCCATTTGAGCGGGAGTCCCTTGAGCGGGAGTCAAAGGATCTGACACGTGGGGAGAGTTAGTCGGCATAACTTCCCCCTCGTCAGATTCCTCTGGTGATAAATTTTTTAAAGACAGAATATGATCTTTATTGCTTGAAGTGAAATCAGTACATTTGGTACACATTCTAAGAGGGGGTTCCACCATGGCTTTTAAACATAATGAACAAGGAGTTTCCTCTATGTCAAACATGTTTGTACAGACTAGCAATGAGACTAGCAAGCTTGGAAAACACTTTAAATTAAGTTAACAAATATAAAAAACGGTACTGTGCCTTTAAGAGAAAAATTTTTGTCAAAATTTGTAAAACAGTAAAAAAAGGCAGTAAATAAAACAAAATTTTTACAGTGTATGTAATAAGCTAACAGAGCATTGCACCCACTTGCAAATGGATGATTAACCCCTTAGTTCAAAACAGTCACAACAAACTGCCACAGCTCTGCTGTGGCCCTACCTTCCCCAATAAAAAACTTTGGAAAGCCTTTGAGCCCTTTAGAGATGTCCTATAGCATTCAGGGGACTTCTGAAGGAAGCTGGATGTCTCAGTCTGTAATTTTAACTGCGCAAAAAAGCGCTAAAATAGGCCCCTCCCACTCATACTACAACAGTGGAAAGCCTCAGGAAACTGTTTCTAGGCAAAATTTAAGCCAGCCATGTGGAAAAAACTAGGCCCCAATAAAGTTTTATCACCAAAGCATATATAAAAACGATTAAACATGCCAGCAAACGTTTTATATTGCAATTTTATAAGGGTATTACCCCTGAGAGTAAGCATGATACCAGTCGCTATTAAATCACTGTATTCAGGCTTAACTTACATTAATCCAGTATCAGCAGCATTTTCTAGCATTTCCATTTCTCGAAAAAATTGTAACTGCACATACCTCATAGCAGAGTAACCTGCACGCCATTCTCCCGCTGAAGTTACCTCTCTCCTCAGACATATGTGAGAACAGCAATGGATCTTAGTTACAACCTGCTAAGATCATAGAAAACTCAGGCAGATTCTTCTTCTATTTACTGCCTGGGATAAAATAGTACAACTCCGGTACCATTTAAAAATAACAAACTTTTGATTGAAGAAAAAAAACTAACTATATTTCACCACTCTCTCTTACTACCTCCATGCTTGTTGAGAGTTGCAAGAGAATGACTGGATATGGCAGTTAGGGGAGAAGCTATATAACACCTATATAACACCTCTTGCAACTTCCTGTTGGGAAGGAGAATATCCCACAAGTAATGGATGATCCGTGGACTGGATACACCTTACAAGAGAAAACAAATTATGCTTACCAGATAATTTCATTTCCTTCTGTATAAGTAGAGTCCACGCTTCATTCCTTACTGTTGGGAAACTTATACCCAAGCTCTAGAGGACACTGAATGATTACAGGAGGGACAAAAATAGAGGCGGACCCTAATCTGAGGGCACCACAGCGTGCAAAACCTTTCTCCCGAAGGCTGCTTCAGCTGAAGCAAAAACATCAAACTTGTAAAATTTAGAAAAAGTGTGTAAGGAGGATCAAGTAGCCACCTTACAAATCTCAAAGGCCCAAAAAGAAGCCACTGCTCTAGTAGAATGAGCCGTAATACTCTGAGGAGGTCTATGTCCTGCTGTCTCATAAGCAAAGTGGATAAGACTCTTCAACCAAAAGGATAAGGAAGTAGAAGAGACCTTCTGACCCTTACGCTTCCCAGAATATGCCACAAACAAGGAAGAAGTTTGTCTAAAAACCTTAGTAGCCTGAAGATAAAACTTCAAGGCACGAACCACGTCCAAATTATGAAGTAAACGTTCCTTCAAAGAAGAAAGATTAGGACACAAAGAAGGGTCCAAAAATCTCCTGATTGATGTTTCGGTCTGACACGACTTTAGGGAGAAACCCTAACTTAGTAAGTAGGACAGCCTTATCTGAATGGAACACCAGATAAGGAGACTCACATTGCAAGGCGGGAATTTCAGATACCCTGCGCGCCGAAGCAAAAGCCAGTAGAAAAAGAACCTTTCAGGACAACAACTTAATGTCAATTTCATGCATAGGCTCAAACGGAGCCCGTTGCAAAACATGAAGAACCAGATTCAGACTCCAAGGGGGAGCCGAAGATCGGAACACAGGTGTGATCCTAATCAGAGCCTTAACAACAGCCTCTTGTGCAGTAAAACAGAAAAGGCCGAAATCTGTCCCCTCAGGGAACTGGCTGAAAGACCCTGGAGAAACAAAAGAATTCTGGCAACCTTAACTTTATGCCAAGGAAATACATGCTCTTCACACCAGAATAAGTAGGTTCTCCACATCTTATGATAGATGTGACGGGTAACCGGCTTACGAGATTGAATGAAAGTATCAATAACTCTCTCAGAAAACCCTCTCTTGGGGAGGACTAAGCGTTCAATCTCCACACAGTCAGCCTCAGAGAATCTAGATTTTGGTGTACAAAAGAACCCTGTTCCAGCAAAACCCTATGACAAGGTAACTTCCAAGTAGGAGAAGATGACATCCCCAATAGATCCACGAACCACGTCCTTCGCCGGCCCACGATAGAGCAATCAGTATTACAGACGCCTGCTTCTGCTTGATGCGGGCCACTAACCGAGAAAGGAGTGGTAATGGTGGAAAAAGGTAGATTAGACTGAACCTCCAAGGCACCGCTAATGCATCTATTAGCTGCGCCTGAGGATCCCTGGACCTCGACCCATATCTGGGTAGTTTTTGGTATTGAAACGAGATGCCATGAGATCTCCGGCGTTCCACAAATGTAGCATATCTCCGCAAACACTTCGGGATGGAGAGACTATTCCCCAGATGAAAGGATTGTCTGCTGAGAAAATCTGCTTATCAGTTGTCCACACCCGGAATGTGGATCGCTGACAGCGAACAGCTGTGGGCCTCCACCCACTCCCGAATCCGAGATACTTCCCTCATTGCTAGGGAGCTTCTTGTTCCCCCCTGATGGTTGATATAAGTCACTGAGGTTATATTGTCTGATTGGAATCTGATAAACCGGGACAAACCCTGAAGAGGCCAAGCCTTCAGAGCATTGTAGATTGCTCGAAGTTCCAGAATGTTGATCGGGAGGGAGTGTTCCTCCTGAGACCACAGGCCCTGTGCCTTCTTGGCACCCCAAACAGCTCTCCATCCTGAGAGACTTGTGTCCGTAGTCACAATCTCCCAGGATGGTCTTAGAAAGGATGTCGCTCGGGACAGATGAACTGGACAGAGCCACCAAGAGAGCGATTCTCTCGACCGGCTATCCAGGGAAATCTGTTGAGACAGATCCGAATGATCGCCGTTCCACTGTCTCAGCATGCACAGCTGTAATGGTCTGAGACGGAACCTGGCAAAGGGAATTATGTCCATGCTGGACACCATGAGACCAATTACCTCCATACACTGAGCCACAAATGGCCTTAAAGAGGTCCAGAGGGCAAGACATGCTGAAGCTAGCTTGCACCGTCTCTGGTTGGTTAGAAATATCCTCATGGATATTGAGTCTATTATAGTACCCAGGAATTCTACCCTGATACTTGGAATAAGAGAACTCTTCTCTAAGTTTATCTTCCATCCATGTGATCGAAGAAGTGAGAGAAGAGATACTGAATGGTCCTCCGCTAGACAAAAGGATGGTGCTTGAACCAGTATGTTGTCCAGGTAGGGAGCTACCGCTATACCTTGGGTTCTGGCGACGGCCAGGAGAGCCCCTAGAACCTTTGTAAAGATTCTTGGGGCAATAGCTAGACCAAACGGAAGTGCAACAAACTGGAAGTGATGATCCAGGAACGAAAATCTTAGGAACTGGAAGTGGTCCCTGTGGATTGGAACGTGAAGGTAGGCATCCTTCAGATCTATAGGGGTCATGAACTGTCCTTCCTGAACTAGAGGAAGAATGGACCTTATTGTCTCCATCTTGAACGAGGGGACATTTAGAAACTTGTTTAAGCACTTTAGGTCCAGAATCTGGCGGAAAGTTCCCTCCTTCTTTGGGACCACAAACAGGTTTGAGTAGTATCCCAAACCTCTTTCTGAGATAGGAACCAGGACAATGACCCCTAAGGAGGACAAATCCTGCATGCACCCCAGAAAGGCTTCCCTCTTTTCTGGTTTTAAAGGCAGGCTTGAGAGGAGAAATTTGAAACCTATCTTGTATCCCTGAGCTATGAACTCCAGGACCCATGGATCCTGCATGTCCCTGGACCAAGCACCTGAAAACAGCGACAGTCTGCCCCCTACTCGATCCAGTTCCGGTCGGGGGCCACCCCTTTATGCTGACTTGTTCTCGTCGGGCTTCTTGTTCTGCTTGGATTTATTCCAGTATTGAGCCGGCTTCCAAGTGCTCTTGGTTTGCTCGGTTGCTTGGTTTGTTCTTTTTATCCTGCTGTAGGAAGGCACCCTTGCCCCCTGTAACCGTGGAGATAATGGAGTCCAGGCCTTAAAGGGGAGGGAAAGAAGTCTAGACTTAAAAGTAATTTCTGCAGAGCAGGACTTCAGCCAGAGCGCCGACGTTTCTGAACTGAGAAACCAGAGATTTTAGCATTCAGGCGAGTAATCTGCATGTTTGCATCACAGATAAAAGAATTAGCAATTCTCAAAGCCTTAATTCTTTCTTGGAGAACATCAAGGGGACACTCCACCTTGATCAAATCCGCTAAGGAGTTGCACCAGTAGGTCGCAGCTCCAGCAACCGAGGCAACAGCCGCTGCCGGTTTAAATAAATATCCCGTAGCCAGGGCCGCCATCAGGGGGTGACAGGGGTGACTCCTGTCAGGGGCCCAATGGGCTAGGGGGCCCCATGAGACAAGAACTAAAAAAAAAAAAAAATTTTTTTTTTTTTTTTTTTTTACATTTTGGCAGCCACCAGTGGGTACTACAGCAGAGTGCTAATTGAGCATGGGAAATATTATTACAAGGAGTAAAGTATTAGCATTTGAGAGGATTTCTGAGTGTGCACTAAACCACTATGCACAGTGTGAGACAGACTTGACACTTTGTTTGTAGAGTGTGTGCCTGAGTCAGACGGCTGATCACTTTCATTTGCAGAGGAGGTAGGAATTACTTAGCAAATGTTTTTTATTTCTTTGTGCAATTTAAGATTGTAACTTCAGTGTGGTAGTAGTTGTATGGTGGGGCCAGCGGTCCATAAAAACACATTTTTTTAGCAGCAATGTATTTATGATTATTTGACAATGCTGTAGAAATTCTATATTTAAAACCATGCAGAAATTTTTCCTCCTCAATACAAAATGATATATATTGCATTCCAGTTTACTGCCCCTTTATGCAAGGACTTTCCAGATACAAGGGGGCATTTTATCTAAGATTCTTACATCTGCATAACATGTTATACTCTCAGACTAAGATTGCTCAGTGTTGGAAATGAGACTGTTCAGTTTACTCTACAGCTGACTTAATTTTGAAATGCATACCAGCAAGTTTAAATCCTGCATTTAACCAGATCTAATGGTATGAGTACCACAGCTTATGGTTCCCCCTAGACCATATAGAGTACAGCCTTTTCAAAATCCACAAGTACAGCTGACAGATGGGAACATTTGTACACTATATTTGAAGTGGTGCTCTTGGTTGGGGAAAATGGGGAAAATATCAAACAAACATATGTCAACCTTTTAAAAGTACTGTTCTTCATCTAGCCATCTACCCAGATCATTAATGTACAATTTTGAATTCACAGAATTATTTTTGTTTGCACATTTACAAATATGATTCTTTAAAAAGTGATCTCTTAATTTCTGCATTTTCTTTATCATGCATGTCACACACTGTAGATTTAGGGGATGCAAGGTGCATACATGTTTCCTCCTGTGAGTGTTTCTGTGGGTGTCTGTGTTTATGTCTTTGTGCTTTGGTTTGTGGCTCTATGAGTGAGTATCTATTTTTTTCTGTTGGTATCTCTGTGAGGGTGTGTGCGTATGTCTTTGTGCATTTTCTGTGGATGTCTGTGAGGGTGTGTGCATATGTCTTTGAGCTTTTTCTATGGGTGCCTCTGTGAGGGTGGGTGTGTATGTCTGTGTTTTCTGTGGATGTCTCTGTGAGGATGTGTGTGTGTGTGTGTATGTCTGTGTTTTCTGTGGATGTCTCTGTGAGGGTGTGTATTTTCTGTGGGTGTTTCTGTGAGGGTGTGTGTATGTCTTTCTGTGTTTTCTGTGGGTGTCTGTGTGTGTGTGTGTGTGTGTATGTCTTTGTGTGTTTTCTGAGGCTGTCTCTGTTGGTGTTTCCTTGGGTGTATGTGCAAGTTTCAGTTTGTGTGTGTGTGTCCATTGTCTGTTCCTTTTTAGGACATTTTGACCTTACTACTGATTATTCAAATCTTTCTACAGACTTTGAGATGGAGACCTTTCTGGAAATCACCAATCTACCATTTAACCGTTAAATTTTTGTTTAGGCAGTTCAGGGCCCTTCCTTTCAGCCACTGCATGCTGTTGTCATCATTTAGTTGGCATCTTCCTTTACAAAAAGATAATCAGAACTCCATATTTTGTTTTCTAATTCTCCTTTTTTTACAAAACTGTAGTGTACCTCATTACTTGTCAGGTCAATGTAAACAAGGGCTAAGTGACTGTTTGGGTGTCTGTGTCTGAGTTTCTTTGCGTGTTTGCTAGAGTGTCTATATGTGAATCCTTATGTGTGAGTGTGCGTGTGTGTGTTTCAGTGTATGTTACTACCTTTACAAAATTTCCAAGTTTAAATAGACACTATTATATAGAATAAAGTGCATATACGTTTTAGTCACTTGGTCAAAAATTGCACATGTCAAAGGAGAGGGGGGGGGGGGGCCTGATCAATGGTTAAGTCAGGGGCCCCAAAATTTCTAGTGGCGGCCCTGCCCGTAGCTGAAAACATTTTTCTGAGAACAGTTTCCATCTTCTAATCCATCGGCTCTCTGAAAGACGAGCTATCCTCAAGAGGGATAGTAGTATGCTTAGCTAACGTGGAGATAGCGCCATCCACCTTAGGGACGGAACCCCACAACTCCAGCTGAGAGTCCGGGACCAGGAATAATTTTTTAAAGGCAGACGAAGGGGATAAAGGAAGATCCAAGTTTATCCCACTCATTTTTAATAATGTTTGCCATTTTTACAGGTACAGGAAAAGTTAGCAGCGTTACCCTATCCTCGTACACTCTGTCGTATTTAGGGATCAAGGGTTCATCAGGCAACTTGGCCTCTGGAACTCTGTCGACAGAACCTCCTTTAGAAGAAAACGTAAGTGTTCAATCTTAAATCTAAAGGTTAGCTCCTCTGGAGCGAGGTAGCAGACTCCGATCCAAAAATGTCACCCTCTGAAGACTCAGTGCGACCCATCCTCGGTTACTTGAAAGGCAGATAAATCAAGTAACTCACTGGATGTCCCCTGGACCGGAGAGCTATGTTTAACCTTTTCGCTTGTGCTTAGCAGGGCAAGGTAAAGCACTAAGAGCCTCAGACACCGCCGTTTTTAAATTGCACGGTAAAATCCGATGGTAAGACTCCAGACGGAGGATCAGGCGTGCTACAGGAAGCTGCATGTTACAATGGAGATGACTGATGGGTATGCACCTCACGGGATGGCGAGTCCTCAGAGGTGGAAGGCTCAGTAGTACTAAAGGGGTTAACCTTCTTAGACATAATAACCTTGTTGATGCATATGGAACATAGTTGGGGGCAGGCACACCAAGGCCTCCTCACAATATAGACAGGTATTACTATTAGGGATAGAGGGAGTTCTCACAAAAACGGTACCTTTATACCCCCAATGACTGGGGCACTCACCACCTCCTAGACTCAGGCAAACAGAGAAGAATCGACCTCTCCAACAGCTAGCTCGGTCAGGAAAGAGAAAACGATAATGTGACCACATCTGGTCACGTGGTGCGCAAGGCAGGACTGCCCCTGCTATGAGAAAAAGCATGCCAAGCTACAAGCTGTGCAGCGTTCAAAGTGAAAGTAAAAAACTGTATGTTCGGTTACCGTATAACAATCGTCTATGAGCCCAAAAAAGCAAAAATAAAACTTGCATACAAAGTAGTATAAAATCAAAGTAACACATTTGATTAATCCCCACTGTTCAATAACCTTTCTCAAGAGATATTAACCCATGATTCTATAAAGATAAAAGGAGTCACTGTGACCCTGTCTTCAGCAATTTCAACATAAGTAAAAATTAAAACGATCTTACCAGAACCCATGCTGTGAAACAGAAACACAACCTCTCAAGTGTGACAGTCTTGTAGCATTGCTCCTGATATGGACTTGAGTGAAGAAAGCAGACAGTGAAACTCGTCAACACTGGTTGCTTAAGGAGCTGTTAGCAGGCAGTCTGGATGGGTTCGCAGGAAGACTCTCCCTGCATCTCCAGACTAACTTTCGTCAATGCTCTCACTTAGAGGTTGACAAGACTACTTAAAACTCCAGTTCCATATGGAAAGGCATATATCCCTCCTGAGGAACAACTCCAAAATCTTCTGACACTTCTCTGCCATCCTCCTGTGATGAAATGCAAAAAATGACTGGGGGATAGGGGAAGTGGGAGAGGTATTTAAGCCTTTGGTTGGGGTGTCTTTGCCTCCTCCTGGTGGCCAGGTTCAGTATTTCCCAACAGTAAGGAATGAAGAAGTGGACTCTCCTTATATTAAGAAGGAAAGAGTGGTTTTCCATTTTTTCATCATATTTTATAAAAAAAAATTATAGTAACTTATAAGATATGATGAAAATAATGTTATCTTTAGAAAGTCTATTTAATGGCGAGAAAAACTTTAAATAATATGTGTGGGTAGAGTAAATGAGTAGAAATGTAAAAATAGCCCTGGTCCCAAATGGTAAGAAAATTGAAAAGTGCTGTGGTTAAAGTAGTTTAATAATTTTATTTAGAGCTCCCACTATAAGGTTACTATTTAATGTTACCAAACAGTAATTTTACAAATTGTCCATGGTTATATATACTTAGAGATAAAATACTGGTCACTTAAAGTGATGGTAAGCACAAGCGTAAACGCTAGAAATTACTATTACTAAAAAACTTAAAATTATGCTTACCTGATCATTTTCTTTTCTTCAGATGGATAGAGTCCACAGCTGCATTCATTACTTTTGGGAAATTCAGAACCTGGCCACCAGAAGGAGGCAAAGACACCCCAGCCAAAGGCTTAAATACTCCACCAACTTCCCTCATCCCCCAGTCACTCTGCCGAGGAACAAGGAACAGTAGAAGAAATATTAGGGTGAAAAGGTGTCAGAAGAACAAAAATAACAGACGCCCCGCAGTAAGCATAATAACTTTTTTTTTCATAAATGGAATGAGTCCACAGCTGCATTCATTACTTTTGGGAAAACAATACCCAAGCTATAGAGGAGACTGAATGCAAAAACTGGAGGGTACAAGAGGCGGCCCATTCTGAGGGCACCAGGCCTGAAAACCCCTACCCAAAAAAATCCTGCTACGTCCGAAGCCGAGAACAACTTTGAAGAAAAAATAAATAAAAAAGCCCATGGACACTGACCCGCAGATAGTCCATAGCAATGTTAGAGACCGCAGGAACTAGACTCTAAGAGACACCATCCTCAGCAGTCTGTCTCCAAACAACACACCCCTTACAAAAGAAAGGGAACAAACTACTGTATTCTTCCACAACAAGAAAAGACACAAAGAAAACATGATTGTACTTGTAAAGCGCGGCTAATACCCCTTAAGGGACTCAAGGCGCTGATCATTTTATCAATCTCGAAAAGGAGGAAAGGCCGAGTAGACCTCGCAGGGGATTGAACTTGCAACCCTCGGTTTGCTACAGTGCAGAGTAGCCACAGTGCATTAGTATTCTGAGCTAGCTTCCAGCTAGCATAAAGAACTCCAGAAAAAAACCCTAAAAAGGGCATAACAAGTCCTAAATAAAAGCACAGAACAGAAACCCGAGAAACCGGGTCAGGCTAACAGAGACCCAACCAGTCTCATAGAAACAAGGGGAGGCAACGCTCAGACCCCAGAAATACAGAAACCATGGAATAAGGCCGGGAGTCTGAAACGGAGAGAGGATCTTCCCCTAACACAGTGCAACCGCACTCTAGAAGGCAACTGAAGACGAAGGTCCCCAAGTCGCAAAAAGGTATCTCAGAATACGGAAATATTCAGAACGAAACCTTGTGCAGCAAGCTCAGATAGGTCTGACGAACAACACCTGAAGCAAAAACACTGCACGCTGCAGTCATCTAAAAATGACTCTGAAACTTAAATACTTGCAGGGCAAGTAGAAAGCAGCTGAAGATAGGATCCTTCAGATTGCGAAGTATCCACTAACCAGCGGATAACGAGCCGCCAGTCCTTCCCACAAATCTTGAATGTGGAGAAAGGAGAAACTTCAAAAAAGGCTTACTGTACCTCGAATGCTCCGAGTACGAATAGCAGAGCAACAGAGCTCAGATGCTGCTCCAACACCAGAGCAGCCCAAGCGACAGACATGACTGATAGACAGGGGGAAAGAAAGACCCCAACCACAAGCCCCCAGGGAATGGAAAGAAAAAGGGGACACACACCCACCCCAACAAAGCTCGGGTGCCAACCCAATCCGCTCCTCCAAAATAAGGCACTCCCTAGGAGAACCCCCTAGGACTTGGAACAGAGAAAAGTGCAATAGATCCGTAGAAAGACCTGTCACAACTCTCTTAGACAGTCTCTACGTAGAGAGATCAATTTCCAACAGGTGGAACAGAGTCCACAGAGCAGCAGATGCTGCCCCTTACAGAAATAAGCCACCTGAACCTCCTACACACAGGGCAGGACAAACACCCTCCAGAGAGAGGAAACCCCAACTCATAAGGAAGATAAACTATCCCCTCCAAAAGGAAGGGCACAGATAAGAACAGCGTACATGTCCACAAGACATGAAGCCATAGTATGATCAAAACACGGACCGAATAAAAAATAATCCAGACACCACTGTTGACCCAGAGAAAAAACTCCCCATAGTCAGGCCTTAAAGTTTATAACCAGTACCTGAAGGTGGATGTGAACTTTGCCCTACCTGCTTGCAAGCCCAATGAGCTAGCCCCTATGTCGCAAAATCGGGTCCTTAAAAAAACTGGGTCGTCCCAAACCAGTCCACCGGATCATAAGTCTCCAGACATCCAAGAAGGATCAAAGACAAGAACTCCGGACCCGGGACCCAGAATCGTCCTAGAACGAACGACACCCTCAGGGAACACAAGATACCCCATCGGAAGCAATCAGACCTCACAGGAGAACGGGTACAGGACTCACTCGTAATTCCCAGCCCAAAGGGAAGAGAACACCCTTAGCCGGAGGTCAACAGCCCCCCCCCCCCACACACAAGGTACTAGGCCGCGACAAAGTCACGCAATTTCTCTAGAGCCCAAAGGCCCCAAGGGCAGCGCTAAGGGAAATGAAAACGAGAACAGAGTCACCCGAAAGAGAGTAGAAACAAAGACTAGTCTCCATAATCCTTTCAGATTAACGTTCCAGAGGACCACACCCAAGGGAGAAGAATGCAAAGCATCCCGTACCCAGGCAGAAAAACATTCCCTAAGCAAAAACCTTGGAAAAAGAGACCTCCTATCGCCGCTGATATATAGACGACTAACTCCCCAAGACAGAGGCTCTCAGCCTTCACTTCCTAATTAAGTGGCCAAAGCCGCCAGAAAAACTGGACGAAGTCCAGACAGTCTCGACTCTAAGGAAGAGAACCTCTAAAAGGAACAAGTCCTAAAAGGACACTTCCAAAGAGAACATGAAAGGCAAAACTGAAAGAACGGCAGTACGAAGAACCTAAATCCTCCAAGCCTCCAACCCACAACCGAAAGAAACACTCTAGTTCCTGAAAAATTCGGAAACGATTGAGTATCTCAGCGGAGTCCTGGCCCACTAGATTGAAAGGAGAATGAGGACTGAACCAATCCCCCCATTCCCCTAAGCAACCACGGACCATCAAGTCCTCTAAGGATGCTAGATGAAGTTTGTAAAATAAAACAAGACAACCACACAAATCATATTGTGATCACTAGGCGCCCTCACCGGACCAACCAGACATAAAAAGGTGCCACGTGTCTGAACTAGTCCTCAAAGACAGAAGGATTTCTACCCAGTCAGGAACAGCCTGAAACCAAGAGCCCCAGCACTGTCAAGGCCACAGAGTCTCCCCCGATGATGGAAGGATAAAGAACAGTCAGACGGCCACAAAATCGCGAGTATCAATTCCAGAGAGGAAAGTTCCTGGAAGGAACCATCACACCACAACATGAGCTTTAGACCAAATAAAAATCATCCTCACCGGATGAAAATAAAACCCAACCCGTAGGTTATCGCCCAGGAAGAACAGACAAACCCGTAGGATCAGCCCAACAAGGGTCCGAGGCTTTCAAGCTCAGAACTGGAAAAGGATACACAAATAAAGACTATAAGAAGATTACTTTATCCCCTTATGTCTATGTATGCAAGCCAGTCAAAGAGTAAGACTGAGAATCCCCAAACCCATTAAGAGTGGGATCCTCTAGCAACGTCAAAAACGTGCCTTAGTAGGACACGAAGGCGCTCCAGTCTATAACGAAAGGCGCAACATACCTCTGCCAGGACAAAAGGAAACACCGGCCCGAAGGTCGACTCCCTGAGGCCTCAGGAGCAGTTGCTTCCCCGGAAGGCTGAACTGGACCAGGCGATCCCACGCCTGATGAGCCCCGGTTAACGAAACATGGACAATATCGTAAGCACACTCCCGGGAGGTGCAGATGAACCAGCGCCAAAGATATGGCTATGCTGAACCGTGTCGTAACCTCCGGTGGGAACAGGCCACACTCCCTAGAAAGGATAAGTAGCGTTTGGGTTAACTGCATGCGTAGTAGGAGTTGATGGTAGGGAACTCGTCTCATGAGAAATAGAATCCCCAAAGATGGATGGCTCAGTGGGCACCCGAATCCCCGATCCCAAGGAAAAGAGCACTCTAAAACGGCATTAAGAATATAACTGATGGGCATGTATCATCCGGGACAATTCATATTCTTCTGAATCAGAGACATCCTTCTCCTAGAATCCTCCATAACTGGGACACTGCCGCCTCCAGAGAACCAGACACCAGCGGATCAGGATTTCTCCGTCGCCAAGTGGTCAGGAAAACGGAAATGGAGTCACAAGGTAAAACGTGCAGTCCATGCAAAAGCGCGCCCGACCGGAAAGGCCGCGTCACTAGACATAGGCTGTTATGTTCCAAAATAGCCATAACCCGAAGCAACACTACACAGTAGCAGACAGAATCACATAACATGATTATAAACCCCCCCTGTTCAATAATCCCCCTCAGGAGATATTAACCCTCGATTCCTAGATACAAAAAGGAGCCTCACTGAGACCCTATGTTAAAGTTATCCCCGAAAGGTTGTAGCCCCTCTCGGATAAACAGTTGAAATTACAATACATCCATGATGAAAGTCAAATAAAACAATCTTACCGGAATCTACGTCGTGGAACAAGGAAAATGGCCCTTCAAGTGTGACAGATAGCGTCGCTTCTGCCATGGACTTGAGCGAAAAAAAGAAGGCAGCGAATCTCTTCAACGCTGATTGCTTGTGGAACTGTTAATATGAGTCAGGATGGTTTCGCAGAAAGACTCTCACCCATGCTCGCACTGAGAGGCTGACAGGACTACTTAAAACTCCAGTCCCATGACGAAGAGTACTACCCTCCATAAGAGACTATCAAAAACTTATGACACTTCTCTGCCAACCTTCTGGGACGAAAGGCAAAGAATGACTGGGGGATGAGGGAAGTGGGAGGAGTATTTAAGCTTTTGGCTGGATTGTCTTTGCCTCCTCCTGGTGGCCACGTTCTGAATTTCCCAAAAGTAATGAATGCAGCTGTGGACTCTTTCCATTTATGAAGAAAAAAAAAAGTTTCTATCATCGTTTCCTAAAAAACTGCGTTAAACTTGCCCTATCTGTAAGGCAAGTATATCGCTAACTCAGCACCTCAACATATATAAAAAAGTAAAAAAAAAAAAAAGTTGTAGATATCATAAGCCTTCTGTTCCTTTTTATGTAATGGTAATATTCCAATAACTCTTAGCATTTGGAATTAGTCAAATTCTTCAGATTTGATCTTATTTGTATATTCTCTAGCCCAGACTGTATTAAAATCTTGATAGTATAATATCCTATAGTGCAATATATTCCTATCTTGGACCA
The DNA here is from genome assembly GCF_027579735.1 of Bombina bombina. NCBI lineage: Eukaryota > Metazoa > Chordata > Amphibia > Anura > Bombinatoridae > Bombina > Bombina bombina. The sequence goes on along the minus strand of NC_069502.1, from coordinate 295,410,658 downwards.
AACACATATGTACAATACTATTGTTAAATTTGTAAGAATAATGGAATAGAGTAAGCTGCCCCTCATATTTTTACAGTGATAATATTCTAACTATTAAAATAGTAAATATAATTTCCTCTAATTAGATCTTATTTCTATCTAATCCAACTTAAAGTGAGTCAACACCAGAATTTTTGTTTAAAAAGATAGATAATTCTTTTATTAGCTATTCCCCAGTTTTGCATAACCAACACAGTTATAATACACGTTTTATCTCTGTAATTACCTTGTATCTATGCATCTGCAAACTTCCCCCTTATTTCAGTTCTTTTGACAGATTTACAGACTTGCATTTTAGCCAATTTAGCTCAATGTTATCTATATGACACACATGAACTAATGCCCTCTAGTGGTAAAAAGCTGTCAAATTGCATTCAGATTAGAGGCGGCCTTCAGGGTCTAAGAAATTAGAATATGAGTCTACCTAGGTTTAGGTTTTAACTAAGAATACAAAGAGAACAAAGCAAAATTAGTTATAAAAGTAAATTGGAAAGTTGTTTAAAATCACATGCCCTATTTGAATCATGAAAAGAAAATTTATGCTTACCTGATAAATGTGTTTCTTTTTAGACGCGATGAGTCCACGGATTTCATCCTTACTTATGGGAATATTCACCTCCTGGTAAGCAGGAGGCGGCAAAGAGCACCACAGCAGAGCTGCTATATATAGTTCCTCCCTTCCCTCCCACTCCAGTCATTCGACCGAAGTTAGAAAGCGAAAGAAAAAGCCTAGGTGCAGAGATGTCTGAAGTTTACAAAAAATAATAACCTGTCTCAGAGAACAGGGCGGGCCGTGGACTCATCGTGGCTAAAAAGAAACAAATTTATCAGGTAAGCATAAATTCTCTTTTCTTTTTAAAGACACGATGAGTCGACGGATTTCATCCTTACTTATTGGATACAATACAAAACTTACCCCAAAATACCACCTTTCTCCCAAAAACAGCCTCAATCGAAGCAAAAGTATCAAATTTGAAAAATTTTGAAAAAGTGTGAAGAGAAGACCAAGTTGTAGCCTTGCAAATCTGTTCTACAGAAGCTTCATTTTTGAATGCCATGAGGAAGCAACAGCCCTAGTGGAATTAGCCGTAACCCTCTCAGGAGGCTGCTGTCCAGCAGACTCGTATGCAAAGCGGATGATACTCAGCCAAAAAGAAACGACTAGATTATTATTTATTTATTATTATTTTTGTCGGTAAGGCTGTGCAGTGCCAACAAGCCTTTTGTTCTCACCGCTCACTTAAGACAACGCTGGTATTACGAGTGTTCTGCAAGCCGGCGTTAGCCTCAGAAACGTGAGCGTTGAGCAAAATTTAGCTCCACATCTCACCTCAATACCAGCACTGCTTAAGTCAGCGGTAAGCTGGCTAAACGTGCTCGTGCACGATTTCCCCATAGGAAACAATGGGGCTGAGCTGGCTGAAAAAAAAAACCTAACACCTGCAAAAAAAAGCAGCGTTTTCCCGTCTACACCTAACACCCTAACATGAACCCCGAGTCTAAACACCCCTAATCTTACACTTACTAACCCTAATCTGCCGCCCCCGACATCTGCATAATATTAACCCCTAATCTGCCGCTCCGGACACCACTGCCACCTACATTATACTAATGAACCCCTAATCTGCTGCCCCCAACATCGCCGACACCTACATTATATTTATTAACCCCTAATCTGCCCCTCCCAACGTCACAGCAACTATATTCAATTTATTAACCCCTAATCTTCCGCCACCAACGTCGCCGTCACTATAATACATTTTTTTATTTTTTTATTTTTTTTTTATTGAGGTTAGAAAACAAAACAGGTTACAGTCAAAATTCTCAAAGTAAATATGTTCATACAAGCAGTAAAGTTTACATTCAGTACTGTAATGGTTTTACAAAACAGACCTCAGGTTTTTAATTAAGACAGTGTTAGGATATCCCCTTAGAAGTTAATAAGGTTTGTGTTAGAATGATATCCCCTAGTAACCAGCGGGGCCACTCTTGGACCCCAGGGTGCAGTAATGACCTTTAAGGGGAATGACTGGGGAGATAGGGTTGATTTGGCCACTCTTGGACCCATGGTAATATAAATAACAGCAGTTAATTAGCAATAATAACTAGAACTTATAGGAGAACTCTGTGGGCTCAATCATGTGCTAACAGGATAGACAACTCATCTAAAATATCTAAAGGGATAACACCTAGATAAACAGCATATTGATATTGATATTACTGCCCTAACCAAACCTAAAAATGGACAGAACATAGAAGGGCAGAAGTGAATAGACAGTGTATACATTCGACTTGTGAGAGTACATGCAACAGACACAATAATGGTACAAGTAGCTGTTGGTTTACCATAGAGCTGCCTGAACAAGACACAATGAAGTATAAGAGAAAAACCCCATGGGACTATATTAGAGCCTGTCAGTGTTGTGCTTATATTTGTACATTCCCAAGATGCTGAAGGCCCGTTTTTAACTCTGAGTGCGAGATAAAGAGTAAGCAACATGTAATGTCCCTCTAGGTCTTACATACTATGAACAGTTGTGTGTTTACAGACCGCAGTAATAGATTTCAGGTCTTTTGCATTAATAATGTTGTGTCTCTATTATAGTCCAGCTTGCAGGGCAGCTCAAGGCGCTTGGTTAGTACAATCTTTAAACAAAACAGTGTCCCAGGCTAGAAGGTCAGTCCCGCAATAAAAGGCTCTAGCCTACCCGTTTTCCGAATTTGACCATCTGGAAGGTGTGGGTTCAGCCGAAAACAGGCACATCGCTTCTGAGAAGCGCAACTTTTATAGCTCCCTGACCCATCCGATGAGAGCTCTGTGTATTGCTGGTCAGAGGTTTTTAAAACCGACAGCCTCCATGCGGTCGTAGGATCCACCCAGCATTTCCATCTTGCCACGACAGTCCCGGTCTGCTGCTTACAAGGTGCGAGCTCGCACAAGCTTCTCTCTGTGCCTCCCCCCTCCGACGGCAAGGAAGAGGCCGGCAAAGTACCAGTATCCGGGATCTGAGTCTCCTGGCCAGCTGGGCTCAACGCTCCCCTTCTCAGGAGTAAGTCTACTGGAGCGGGTATGGAAATAAATGCGTTAGGCAGGGAGGCCATCGCGTCTCCTATGCTGTGAGTTGGAGAGGGGCTGGGTAGGCTGTGTATCTGTGGCTGCTCCCCCTGAGCTCTGCTACGGCTTGGTTCAGCATAGGAAGCCCTCTCCAAGGCCTCAATATCGCTTTGTAAACCGGTTGCGACAGGCTTGGAGACCCCCTCAGCCTCTGTTGCTAATAGGTCCGGTTCTGTTAGGTGATTTCCTTTTGTGTGCTGCGAAGGTGTGAGGAGCCTGCAGAGCTCCTTCTCTAGGCTCCGGTAGCTATCACGTATCGCCTGGGTCACGGAAAGCTCCCACTTATCCAGAGCTTCCATCTTTCTGGTATGTTGGTATTGTGTTATTCAAATGATAAAGCCCCTGCTTATTGCTGTATTGCGAGGACAGTAGATTCCCACTTCAGCTGTAAAGAATCTATTATGGGTTAAGACTGCGCACATGAGGGGCAGCTAGTTGTGGGGACAGGCTGAGGCTTCTTTTATAGGGGAAGGCCTCAAAAATTAAAAGTCCGGTACTGAGGGCAGTATAGCCCAGTCACCAACTAATAGTTACATTGTAGCTAGCTTAGGGTTTATTTTTATTTCACAGGCAACTTTGTTTTTATTTTAACTAGGTAGAATAGTTATTAAATAGTTATTAACTATTTAATAACTACCTAGCTAAAATAAATACAAGAGTACCTATAAAATAAACCCTAACCTAAGTTACAATTACACCTAACACTACACTATAATTAATTACCTAAACTAACTACAATTAAATACAATTAAATTAACTAAATTACGGAAAAAAAAAACACGTAAATTACAGAAAATAAAAAAGAAATTACAAATTTTTAAACTAAATTACACCTAATCTAATCCCCCTAATAAAATAAAAAAGCCCCCCAAAATAATAAAATTCCCTACCCTATACTAAATTACAAATAGCCCTTAAAAGGGCCTTTTCCGGGGCATTGCCCCAAAGTAATCAGCTCTTTTACCTGTAAAGAAAAAATACAATCCCCCCCCAACATTAAAACCCACCACCCACACACCCAAGCCTACTCTAAAACCACCCAATCTTCACCCAACCGTGCACAAGTGGACCTACAGAGGGGCAGAAGTCTTCATCCGATCCGGCCAGAAGAGGAGATCCAGACGGCATCTTCTATCTTCTTCCATCCGGAGCGGGTCCATCTTGAAGACATCCGATGCGGAGCATCCTCTTCCATCCGACGGCGACTGAAGAATGAAGGTTCCTTTAAGTGATGTCATCCAAGATGGCGTCCCTTCAATTCCGATTGGCTGATAGAATCCTATCAGCCAATCGGAATTAAGGTAGGAAAAATCTTATTGGCTGATGCAATCAGCCAATAGAATTGAGCTCACATTCTATTGGCTGATTGGAACAGCCAATAGAATGCGAGCTCAATCCTATTGGCTGATTGGATCAGCCAATAGGATCGAACCCCAATGGGTTGGGTGTGTGGGTTTTAATGTTGGGGGGGAGTATTGTATTTTTTACAGGCTGTTTACTTTGGGGCAATGCCCCGCAAAAGGCCCTTTTAAGGGCTATTTGTAATTTAGTATAGGGTAGGGATTTTTTTTATTTGGGGGGGCTTTTTATTTTATTAGGGGGATTAGATTAGGTGTAATTAGTTTAAAAAATTGTAATTTCTTTTTTATTTTCTGTAATTTAGTGTTTCTTTTTTGTAATTTAGTTTATTTAATTTAATTGTAGTTAGTTTAGGTAATTAATTTAATTATAGTGTAGTGTTAGGTGTAATTGTAACTTAGTTTAGGGTTTATTTTACAGGTACTTTTGTATTTATTTTACCTAGGTAGTTATTAAATAGTTATTAACTATTTAATAACTATTTTACCTAGTTAAAATAAATACAATGTTGCCTGTGAAATAAAAATAAACGCAAAGCTAGCTACAATGTAACTATTAGTTATATTGTAGCTATCTTAGGGTTTATTTTATAGGTAAGTATTTAGTTTTAAATAGGAAAAATTTAGTTAATTGTAGAAATTTTATTTCATTTTATTTAAATTATATTTAAGTTAGGAGGTGTTAGGCTTAGACTCAGGGGTTAATACATTTAAAGGATTACTTTCTGTTATAATTTTTAAGCTAAACAACTAACATATTAAAGTTAATAAACATTAATTAAAACCTACTGTTATATCTTTTATTCGCCGATGATGTCACATTATCCTGCCCACTATTTTCAGCACTGCATGTTCAATTAAATTTGCAGACAAGATTTCTGATATACGGTAGAGATATGTTATTGAAATGCTATTGATAAAAAGCGTATTTGGGGTAGTTAGTTAGTAACAGGCATAGAAAATATTTACTTACAGTGGCCCTTTAACCCCTTAAGGACCAGCGACGTACCCTGTATGTCACTGGTCTTTTTTTGGGACTTGATTGTTTTATAGCGCGGTCTTGACACCAGCGTTGAGACTGCTCTATTCCACAAAGCCTGCTGGAGGGAGGGCATTAATAGCGTGTTCTTGCTAGACTAATGCTATTATGTCCTGAAAAAACCCTTAACGACCAGTGACATACAGGGTACATTGTGGTCATTAAGGGGTTAATATAGTAGCGGCATCGTTGGGGGTGGCAGACTAGCCCATAAAACTCTTAACTACTGACTTTTAAATGCGGTAGGAGTCTTGACAGGAGAGGGTGTACCGCTCACTTTTTCCAGCGATCGCAATACCAGCGTTAGGAAAATCCCATTAAAAAGATAGGATACGCAATTGATGTAAGGGGATGTGTGGTATGCTAAAATCGCGGAAAAAAAGTGAGCGGTACACCTGTACCTGTCAGACTCGTAATACCAGCAGGCGTTAAAAAGCAGCGTTGGGACCCCTCAATGCTGCTTTTTAAGGCTAACGCAAGACTCGTAATCTAGGCGAAAGAGAGGTAGTCGTAGCTTTCTGACCCTTTCGTTTTCCAGAGAAAATTACAAACAAAGAAGAAGACTGACGAAAGTCCTTATTTGCTTGTAAGTAAAATTTTAAAGCACAGACCACAACCAAAATGTGTAGAAGACATTTTTTCTGAGAAGGATTAGGACACAAAGAAGGAACAACAATCTCCTGATTAATGTTTCTGTCTGAAACAAGCTTAGGTAGAAAACCTAGCTTAGTACGTAGAACTACCTTATCCGAATGGAAAATAAGATAAGACGAAGTGTATTGCAACGCCGAGAGTACAGACACTCTACGAGCTGAAGAAATAGTAACAAGAAATAAAACTTTCCAAGATAACAACTTAATATCTAAGGAAAGCATAGGCTCAAACGGAGCTTCTTTAAGAACCTTAAGAATTAAATTCAGACTACATGGAGAAGTAACTGTTCTGAACACAGGCCTGATCCTGACCAAGTAGAAACAAAAAAAATGGAGGAGTGGGATAGCGCTGAAAAATAGCTGCGAGTCTTAAAGGATATAATGTAAAATTTACTTTGTGTTACAAAGTTATTAATATAATCTTAATAAGGTCCCTAATTTGGGTTCTCATATTTTGGGAATTTCTCTAACAATATTTCAGCGTTTCAGCCTGGGGCATCTTGATAAAGGCCCCAGGCTGAAACGCGTAGAGATTGCTTACAGATACCCGACGTCCACGGAAATTAGAACCCAGCTGGTGAGAGGTAATTTCTGTTGTTCGAGCTGGTTAGGACAGGTACATCGAGCTGCATCCCTAAGTTAAGAGCAGACTCCATATGTGTAATTCCTGTCCCAGGACCCAGTAACCGTCCCAGCCTCAATCACCAAGCTAAGGGTACTACTAAGAAAAGTCTATCAACCAACCTTTGGAAAAACTTCAAGAACCACAGTTCAACCCGGATACAATACCTAGAGCAGCACGGCTCAGAAGAAAAAGGAAGAAAACAACGGAGTTATTTCACAATCACTGACCGGCCGGTCACATTTGGACTGAGGAACTTTGGATACGGACATTGCATTAAGGTTACCCCAAATAACAGACTATTATAATAGAATACCGCCATTAGAGAATAACAACAGAATATGCGATAAAGATTACATAGCACTGTGATAATTATGCATTTAAGACAAAGAGGCCACTGATTTTATAGTTTTATATCACTGGATGTTTGTAAACATATGAAAATACAGACTTAGAGTATAATATATACTACAAGAAATCCTGTGTATAGCACTATAAGAAAAAATTACCAGAGATATACAGGAACGATCACGTGATACGTCTCACGTGATAGATCTCTGCGAAACAAAGTAACAAACTGTTTCGAATATAGAGTCACAATTGTAAGCTCGTTACTTTATTAAAAGTGGAGCATAATATTTCAAGGATTTGTTAGATGTACTTACTATACTCGTACTATTTTAAAATGTTTTAAATAACGATTCAAATGTATTCAGATGCCGGCATCAATTTGTTATGATCGAGACTGTATTTTTTATTAGAAGGATTTTCTTTGTGTAGGAATAAATTATATAATTTTTTAAGAAATCATTATAAAGAAATCTTTTATTTATGTTACCTTGTAAATACATTGGACATCCACAAAAGTGAAGGTAGTCAGATTAATAAATCATTTATCACTAACAGCAATTAACACCTAAAGACATAGAAACACATTTTTAGGTTTAATCCACTATCAATATTGTTAGAGAAATTGCAAGTTCCCAAAATATGAGAACCCAAATTAGGGACCTTATTAAGATTATATTAATAACTTTGTAACACAAAGTAAATTTTACATTATATCCTTTAAGACTCGCAGCTATTTTTCAGCGCTATCCCACTCCTCCATTTTTTTTGTTTCTACTTTTTAAGGTGATATTTTTTCGAGGTTATACCACCTTTGGGATCAGATAAGAGTCAGAGTGTTGAATCTTTGTAATACTTTTTCTTTTTTACACTGATCCTGACCAAGGCCTGACAAAAGGATTGCACATCTGGAACATCTGCCAGACGTTTGTGTAACAAAATGGACAAGGCAGAAATTAGGCCCTTTAAGGAATTTGTCGACAAACCCTTTTCCAAACCCTCTTGGAGAAAAGACAAAATTCTGAGAATCCTAACTACTCCATGAGTAGCTCTTGGATTCACACCAATAAAGATAGATACGCCATATCTTATGGTAAATCTTTCTAGTTACAGGCTTACGAGCCTGCATCATGGTCTCTATGAACAAATCAGAAAACCCCGCTTGGATAGGATTAACCGATCAATCTCCAAGCAGAGATGACATGTCCACCAGGTCTGCATACCAAATCCTGCGAGGCCACACCGGAGCAATGATGATCACTGATGCCTTCTCCTGCTTGATTCGAGCAATGACTCGAGGAAGAAGTGCAAACGGAGGAGATAGGTATGCAAGATTGAAGGACCAAGGAACCGCCAGAGCATCTATCAGATTTGTTTGAGAGGTCCCTGGACCTCGACCCGTATCTCGGGAGCTTGGCATTTTGACGGGGCGTCATGAGATCCCATTCTTGGATGACTCCACTGGAAAACTATGTTTGAGAACACTTCCGGATGGAGTTCCCACTCCCTTGGATAAAAAGTCTACCTGCTCAGGAAATCCGCGTCCCAATTGTCCACCCCTGGGATGTGGATCGCCGATAGGTAACCAGAATGGACTTCTGCCACTAGCTTATTTTGACAACCTCTGTCATCGCTAAGGAACTCCTCGTTCCTCCCTGATGATTGATCCGACTAGAACCTAATAAAACTGGACCGTGACTAACTGAGTCCAGGCCAGAAGAGCATTGTAGATTTCTCTCAGCTCCAGAATGTATATAGAAAGAACAGACTCTGACAGAGTTCAAACTCCCTGAGTCTTCAGGGAGCCCTAGACTTCTCTCCACCCCAGAAGGCTGGTGTCTGTTGTCACAATCACTTAAGATGGCCTGCGAAAGCAAGTCCCCTGGGAGAGATGATCAAGAGACAACCACCATTGAAGAGAGTTCCTTGTCTCCTGTTCCAGAATTATTTGAGGAGACAAGTCTGCATAATTCCTGTTCCATTGCCTGAGCATGTTTTTTAGCTGCAGAGGTCTGAGATGGAACCGAGCAAACATGATGTCCAATGCCGCCACCATCAGTCCGATTACCTCCATGCACTGAGCCACTGAAGGACTATACAAGTATCGATAATCTTTGATTTCCTGACTTCTGTCAGAAAAATCTTCATTGATATGGAATCTATTATGATTCCCAAGAAAGTTAACCTTGTGCTTGGGACTAAGGAACACTTTTCCAAATTTACCTTCCACCCATGAGATCACGGGAAGGAAAACACCTTGTCCGTGTGAAATCTTAGTCGCTATTAGGATGGCGCCTGGACTAGGATATCGTCCAGATAGGGCGCCACTGCAATGCCCCGTAACCGAAGCATCGCCAACAGCGATCCCGGAGCCTTTATGAAAACTCAGAGCTGTAGCAAGACCGAAAGGAAGAGCCACAAACTGGAAGTGTTTGTCTAGAAAGACAAACCCTAGAACTTGAGACGATTCTCGTGAATGGCACATGAAGGTACGCATCCTTTAAATCCACTGTTATTAATTGACCCTTTTGGATCAAGGAAAGAATGAAACCAATAGTTTCCATCTTGAAGGACGGTCCACAAAAATTTTTTTTTGTAGACTCTTGAGATCTAAAAAGTGGTCTGAACCACAACCCATTTGGGATAAAAAAAAAACCCAGAACCTGTACCTATATTGGAACTGGAACAATCACTCCCAGGTCTGAGAGGTCTCCTACTTTTTTTCAGACCCAGAATAAAAAAAGTCAGCACTTACCTTTGTATTCTGCCCGACAGCAGGGCAGCTCAGCAGGTTTAGGAGGTCCTCTCCCTCCCATAGCCCTGTGGAAAATCATAAAGCCTGAGTTAAAGGGCCATTATGCACTCATTTTTTCTTTGCATAAATGTTTTGTAGATTAACTATTTATAAAGCCCATAGTTTTTTTTTTTAAATTTATAATTTTGCTTATTTTTAAATAACATTGCTCTGATTTTCAGACTCCTAACCAAGCCCCAAAGTTTAATTTGAATACCGTCAGCTACCTTCTCCAGCTTGCTCCTGTTTGTGTAAAGGGTCTTTTTCATATGCAAAAGAAGGGGGAGGGGGGGGAGTGTCTTATTTTCCACTTGCAGTGGGCTTTCCGTCTGCCTTTTCAACAGAGCTAAACTGAAAGCTTCTAAGTACGTTTTTAAACCATTTTATACTGGATTTTTATATCAGTATCTGTGCATCTTATTCTTTATAGTAGTGTCTATTACATGCAGTTATATGAAAAACAGAATTTATGCTTACCTGATAAATTACTTTCTCCAACGGGTGTGTCCGGTCCACGGCGTCATCCTTACTTGTGGGGATATTCTCTTCCCCAACAGGAAATGGCAAAGAGCCCAGCAAAGCTGGTCATATGATCCCTCCTAGGCTCCGCCTACCCCAGTCATTCGACCGACGTACAGGAGGAAATATGCATAGGAGAAACCATATGATACCGTGGTGACTGTAGTTAGAGAAAATAATTCATCAGACCTGATTAAAAAAACCAGGGCGGGCCGTGGACCGGACACACCGTTGGAGAAAGTAATTTATCAGGTAAGCATAAATTCTGTTTTCTCCAACATAGGTGTGTCCGGTCCACGGCGTCATCCTTACTTGTGGGAACCAATACCAAAGCTTTAGGACACGGATGAAGGGAGGGAGCAAATCAGGTCACCTAAATGGAAGGCACCACGGCTTGCAGAACCTTTCTCCCAAAAATAGCCTCTGAAGAAGCAAAAGTATCAAATTTGTAAAATTTGGCAAAAGTGTGCAGTGAAGACCAAGTCGCTGCCTTACATATCTGGTCAACAGAAGCCTCGTTCTTGAAGGCCCATGTGGAAGCCACAGCCCTAGTGGAGTGAGCTGTGATTCTTTCAGGAGGCTGCCGTCCGGCAGTCTCATAAGCCAAACGGATAATGCTTTTAAGCCAAAAAGAAAGAGAGGTAGAAGTTGCTTTTTGACCTCTCCTTTTACCAGAATAAACAACAAACAAAGAAGAAGTTTGTCTGAAATCTTTAGTGGCCTCTAAATAGAATTTTAGAGCACGGACTACGTCCAAATTGTGTAACAAACGTTCCTTCTTTGAAACTGGATTCGGGCACAAAGAAGGTACAACTATCTCCTGGTTAATATTTTTGTTGGAAACAACTTTCGGAAGAAAACCAGGCTTAGTACGCAAAACCACCTTATCTGCATGGAACACCAGATAGGGCGGAGAACACTGCAGAGCAGATAACTCAGAAACTCTTCTAGCAGAAGAAATTGCAACCAAAAACAAAACTTTCCAAGATAATAACTTAATATCTACGGAATGTAAGGGTTCAAACGGAACCCCTTGAAGAACTGAAAGAACTAGATTAAGACTCCAGGGAGGAGTCAAAGGTCTGTAAACAGGCTTGATTCTAACCAGAGCCTGAACAAACGCTTGAACGTCTGGCACAGCTGCCAGCCTTTTGTGAAGTAAAACAGATAACGCAGAAATCTGTCCCTTCAGAGAACTTGCAGATAATCCCTTCTCCAAACCCTCTTGTAGAAAGGATAAAATCCTAGGAATTTTTATCTTGTTCCATGGGAATCCTTTAGATTCACACCAACAGATATATTTTTTCCATATTTTATGGTAAATTTTTCTAGTCACAGGCTTTCTAGCCTGAATCAGAGTATCTATTACAGAATCTGAAAACCCACGCTTTGATAAAATCAAGCGTTCAATCTCCAAGCAGTCAGTTGGAGAGAAACCAGATTCGGATGTTCGAATGGACCTTGAACAAGAAGGTCCTGTCTCAAAGGTAGCTTCCATGGTGGAGCCGATGACATATTCACCAGGTCTGCATACCAAGTCCTGCGTGGCCACGCAGGAGCTATCAAGATCACCGAAGCCCTCTCCTGGTTGATCCTGGCTACCAGCCTGGGAATGAGAGGAAACGGTGGGAAAACATAAGCTAGGTTGAAGGTCCAAGGTGCTACTAGTGCATCTACTAGAGTCGCCTTGGGATCCCTGGATCTGGACCCGTAACAAGGAACCTTGAAGTTCTGGCGAGACGCCATCAGATCCATGTCTGGAATGCCCCATAATTGAGTTATTTGGGCAAAGATTTCCGGGTGGAGTTCCCACTCCCCCGGATGGAATGTCTGACGACTCAGAAAATCCGCTTCCCAATTTTCCACTCCTGGGATGTGGATTGCAGACAAGTGGCAGGAGTGATCCTCCGCCCATTGAATTATCTTGGTCACTTCCTCCATCGCCAGGGAACTCCTTGTTCCCCCCTGATGGTTGATATATGCAACTGTCGTCATGTTGTCTGATTGAAACCTTATGAATTTGGCCTTTGCTAGATGAGGCCAAGCTTTGAGAGCATTGAATATCGCTCTCAGTTCCAGAATGTTTATCGGGAGAAGAGATTCTTCCCGAGACCATAGACCCTGAGCTTTCAGGGGTTCCCAGACCGCGCCCCAGCCCACCAGACTGGCGTCGGTCGTGACAATGACCCACTCTGGTCTGCGGAAGCTCATTCCCTGTGACAGGTTGTCCAGGATTAGCCACCAACGGAGTGAATCTCTGGTCCTTTGATCTACTTGAATCGTCGGAGACAAGTCTGTATAATCCCCATTCCACTGTCTGAGCATGCACAGTTGTAATGGTCTTAGATGAATTCGTGCAAAAGGAACTATGTCCATTGCTGCAACCATCAATCCTATTACTTCCATGCACTGCGCTATGGAAGGACGAAGAACAGAATGAAGAACTTGACAAGAGCTTAGAAGTTTTGATTTTCTGACCTCTGTCAGAAAAATCCTCATTTCTAAGGAGTCTATTATTGTTCCCAAGAAGGGAACTCTTGTTGACGGGGAAAGAGAACTTTTTTCTATGTTCACTTTCCATCCGTGAGATCTGAGAAAGGCTAGGACGATGTCCGTATGAGCCTTTGCTTTTGACAGAGACGACGCTTGAATCAGGATGTCGTCCAAGTACGGTACTACTGCAATGCCCCTTGGTCTTAGAACCGCTAGAAGGGACCCTAGTACCTTTGTGAAAATTCTCGGAGCAGTGGCTAATCTGAATGGAAGTGCCACAAACTGGTAATGCTTGTCCAGAAAAGCGAACCTTAGGAACTGATGATGTTCCTTGTGGATAGGAATATGGAGGTACGCATCCTTTAAATCCACCGTGGTCATAAACTGACCTTCCTGGATGGTAGGAAGGATCGTTCGAATGGTTTCCATTTTGAACGATGGAACCCTGAGAAATTTGTTTAGGATCTTGAGATCTAGAATTGGTCTGAATGTTCCCTCTTTTTTGGGAACTATGAACAGGTTGGAGTAAAACCCCATCCCTTGTTCTCTTATTGGAACTGGATGAATTACTCCCATCTTTAACAGGTCTTCTACACAATGTAAGAATGCCTGTCTTTTTATTTGGTTTGAAGATAATTGAGACCTGTGGAACCTTCCCCTTGGGGGTAGTTCCTTGAATTCCAGGAGATAACCTTGAGAAACTATTTCTAGTGCCCAAGGATCCTGAACATCTCTTGCCCAGGCCTGAGCAAAGAGAGAAAGTCTGCCCCCCACCAGATCCGGTCCCGGATCGGGGGCCATCCCTTCATGCTGTTTTGGTAGCAGTGGCAGGCTTCTTGGCCTGCTTACCCTTGTTCCAGCCTTGCATCGGTCTCCAGGCTGGTTTGGGTTGAGAAGTATTACCCTCTTGCTTAGAGGATGTAGAAGTAGAGGCTGGTCCGTTTCTGCGAAAGGGACGAAAATTAGGCTTATTTCTAGCCTTAAAAGACCTATCCTGAGGAAGGGCGTGGCCCTTTCCTCCGGTGATGTCTGAAATAATCTCTTTCAAATCAGGACCAAACAGTGTTTTGCCCTTGAAAGGGATGTTAAGCAATTTTGTCTTGGAAGACACATCCGCTGACCAAGACTTTAGCCAGAGCGCTCTGCGCGCCACGATAGCAAACCCTGAATTTTTCGCCGCTAATCTCGCTAATTGCAAAGCGGCATCTAGAATAAAAGTTAGCCAATTTAAGTGCATGAACTCTGTCCATAACCTCCTCATACGAAGATTCTTTATTGAGCGACTTTTCTAGTTCTTCGAACCAGAAACACGCTGCCGTAGTGACAGGAACAATGCATGAATTTGGTTGAAGAAGGTAACCTTTCTGAACAAACATTCTTTTAAGCAAACCCTCTAATTTTTTATCCATAGGATCTTTAAAAGCACAACTATCTTCTATGGGAATAGTAGTGCGTTTGTTAAGAGTAGAGACCGCCCCCTCGACCTTAGGGACTGTCTGCCATAAGTCCTTTCTGGGGTCGACTATAGGAAATAATTTCTTAAATATAGGGGGAGGCACAAAAGGTATGCCGGGCCTTTCCCATTCCTTGTTTACTATGTCTGCCACCCGCTTGGGTATAGGAAAAACATTGGGGGGCACCGGAACCTCTAGGAACTTATCCATCTTACATAATTTCTCTGGAATGACCAAATTGTCACAATCATCCAGAGTAGATAATACCTCCTTAAGCAGTGCGCGGAGATGTTCTAATTTAAATTTAAATGTTATAACATCAGGTTCAGCTTGTTGAGAAATTTTCCCTGAATCTGAAATTTCTCCCTCAGACAAAACCTCCCTCCTGGCCCCTTCAGATTGGTGTGAGGGTATGTCAGAAGCGTTATCATCAGCATCCTTTTGCTCTTCAGTGTTTAAAACAGAGCAATCGCGCTTTCTTTGATAAGTAGGCATTTTAGATAAAATATTTGCAATAGAATTATCCATAACAGCCGTTAATTGTTGCATAGTAATAAGTATTGGCGCACTAGATGTACTAGGGGCCTCTTGTGTGGGCAAAACTGGTGTAGACACAGAAGGGGGTGATGCAGTACCATGCTTACTCCCCTCATCTGAAGAATCATCTTGGGCACTATTATTATCTGTGGCATCATTGTCCCTACTTTGTTTGGACACCATGTCACAATTATCACATATATTTAAATGGGGACACACATTGGCTTTCATACATATAGAACATCGTTTATCTGATGGTTCAGACATGGTAAACAGGCTTAAACTTGTCAACAAAGCACAAAAAACGTTTTAAAATAAAACCGTTACTGTCACTTTAAATTTTAAACAGAACACACTTTATTACTGAATATGCAAAAAAGTATGAAGCAATTGTTCAAAATTCACCAAAATTTCACCACAGTGTCTTAAAGCCTTAAAAGTATTGCACACCAAATTTGAAAGCTTTAACCCTTAAAATAACGGAACCGGAGCCGTTTGTACATTTAACCCCTATACAGTCCCAGGAATCTGCTTTGCTGAGACCCAACCAAGCCCAGAGGGGAATACGATACCAAATGACGCCTTCTATAAGCTTTTTCAGTGGATCTTAGCTCCTCACACATGCATCTGCATGCCTTGCCTTCCAAAAACAACTGCGCATTAGTGGCGCGAAAATGAGGCTCTGCCTATGACTAGAGAAGGCCCCCATCTGAAAAAGGTGTCCATACAGTGCCTGCCGTTTTTTAACAACAATCCCCAAGATTATAATAACTATAATGCGCTATAATCTGTCAAATATGCTTAGCAAGTGATCGTTTTAGCCCAGAAAAATGTCTACCAGTTTTTTAAGCCCTTATAAAGCCTTTATTCTTATACTTAATCTAAGAAAATGGCTTACCGGTTCCCATAGGGAAAATGACAGCCTTCCAGCATTACCAAGTCGTGTTAGAAATGTGGCCATCATACCTCAGGCAGAAAAGTCTGCCAACTGCTTCCCCCAACTGAAGTTACTTCATCTCAACAGTCCTGTGTGGAAACAGCAATCGATTTTAGTAACGTTTGCTAAAATCATCTTCCTCTCACAAACAGAAATCTTCTTCTCTTTTCTGTTTCAGAGTAAATAGTACATACCAGCACTATTTTAAAATAAACACTTGATTGAAGAATAAAAACTACATTTAAACACCAAAAAACTCTTAGCCATCTCCGTGGAGATGTTGCCTGTGCAACGGCAAAGAGAATGACTGGGGTAGGCGGAGCCTAGGAGGGATCATATGACCAGCTTTGCTGGGCTCTTTGCCATTTCCTGTTGGGGAAGAGAATATCCCCACAAGTAAGGATGACGCCGTGGACCGGACACACCTATGTTGGAGAAATGAGTGTATACTGTCCCTTTAACTTTGCTTAGGCTGTTAGGATAAGGGCAGCATAAATGTATAGGTGGCGCAGTGTCCCACCAGCTCCTATTGCTCTAAAGCCACCAAAAGTTCTACTGTAGAGACTGATATGGACTACGGCTACACCCTAGAACAAAGTAGCACTCTCTGGCACTACTTTAAAAATAATAAACTCTTGATTGAAGAATCTTTTCTAACACCTCACTTTACCTCTTCCTATCACTAAAGTAAGCAAAGAGAATAAATGGAGTGGGAGGTAAGAGCTATATATATATATATATATATATATATATATATATATATATATATATATATCTATATATATCTATATCTATATATAGCAGCTCTTTGCCTCCTCCTGCTGACCAGGAGGTAAATAATCCCATAAGGATGAAATCCGTTGACTCATCGTGTCTTTAAAAAGAAAGTTTATTTTGGACTTGACTGTCCCTTTAAGTATGATGTCCTTGTCCTTTATATCTTAAATATTAAACCAATATCTCAAAGTGTATCCATATTCCATAAGGAATTGTATGCCGGAATGTCATCCTAAGGTTATTTAGTGTGGTATTACTCCAGTAATATACCTTTTTCCTTTATTTACACTGCTGTTCTCGTTTCACAAAAAGGGCTTAAATTATATAAAAAGGGATACTAAACCCATTTTTTTCTCCACAATTCAGATATAGCATGCAATTTTAAGCAACTTTATAATTTACTCCTATTATCAATTTTAATTTGTTCTCTTGGTATCTTTATTTTAAATCAGGAATTTAAAGCTTAGGAGCCAACCCAAATTTGGTTCAGCACTTGCTTATTGGTGGCTACATTTAGCAAACCAATAAGCAAGCATGACCCAAGTTCTGAACCAAAAATGGGTCGGCTCTTAAAGGGACAGTCTAGTCCAAAATCAACTTTCATGATTCAGACAGGGCATGCAATTGTAAACAACTTTCCAATTTACTTTTATCACCAAATTTGCTTTGTTCTCTTGGTATTCTTAGTTGAAAGCTAAACCTAGGAGGTTCATATGCCAATTTCTTAGACCTTGAAGGCCGCCTCTAATCTGAAAGCATTTTGACAGTTTTTCACCACTAGAGGGTGTTAGTTCATGTTCAGGCACGTGGAGTTACCTAGGAGCCCGCACCAATTGGATAAAATGCAAGTCTGTCAAAAGAACTGAAATAAGTGGGCAGTTTGCAGAGGCTTAAAAAAAGTATATTAACATAACTGTGTTGGTTATGCAAAAATAGGGAATTGGAAATAAAATGTATACTTACCTGATAAATTTCTTTCCGGGCATGTAGAGTTCATAACGTCATTCCAATTACTAATGGGATATTCAACTCCTGGCCAGCAGGAGGAGGCAAAGAGCACCCCAGAAAAGCTGTTAAGTGTAACTTACCTTACCCATAATCCCCAGTCATTCAGCCGAAGGAATATGTCAAAAGAAGAAACACAAGGGTGTAAAGGTGCCCGAGTTTTACTAAAAAAACCTGCTAAATTTGATTAAAAAGGTGGGGTCGTGGACTCTCCATGCCCAAAAAGAAAGAAAGAAATTTTGTTTTCTTTCCTATGGCATGGAGAGTCCACAACTTCATTGCAATTGCTAGTGGGAACCAATACCCAAGCTAGAGGACAAGGAATGAACAGGGAGGGAGAACAAGGCAGGAGGACCTAAACACAAGGCACCACCGCTTGAAGAACCTTTCTCCCAAAAGAGGCCCCAGCCGAGGCAAAAGTAACAAATTTGTAGAATTTGGAAAAAGTATGCAAAGAGGACCATGTTGCCACCTTGCAAATCTGTTCCACAGAAGCATCATTTTTGAAAGCCCAAGATGAGGAGACAGCCCTAGTGGAATGAGTCGTAATTCTCTCAGGAGGCTGCTGTCCAGCAGTCTCATAAGCAAAACAAATCAGATTTCTTAACCAGAGGGAAAGAGTAGTAGAAGTGGCCTTCTGACCCTTACGCTTTCCAGAGAAAACAACAAACAGGGCAGAAGATTGCCGAAAATCTTTAGTAGCTTGTAGGTAAAATTTTAGAGCACGCACAACATCCAAGTTATGCAAAAGGCGTTCCTTATGAGAAGAAGGATTAGGACAAAAAGGAGGAACAATTTCCTGATTAATGTTTCGATCCAACACCACCTTAAGGAGAAACCCCAATTTAGTACGGAGGACCGACTTATCTGCATGAAAAATAAGGTAAGGGGAATCACACTGCAGAGCTGAAAGCTCAGAAACTCTGCGAGCGTAATAGATAGCAAGGAGAAACAAAACCTTCCAAGATAACTTAATATCAACAACACGCATTGGCTCAAACTGAGCCTGCGGCAAAACTTTAAGAACTAGGTTAAGGCTCCAAGGAGGAGCAACAGGTTTAAATACAGGCCTGATTCTGACAAGGGCCTGAACAAAAGCTTGAACATCTGGTACTTCTGCCAGACGTTTGTGCAAAAAGATAGTACCTTTTCAGAGTACTGACTGACAAACCTTTCTCCAGGTCATCCTGAAGAAAAGATAAAATTCAGGGAATCCTCTCCCAACTCCAAGAAAAACCTTTAGCTTCACACCAAAAAAGATATTTATGCCATACGTTGTGGTAAATCCTACGAGTAACAGGTTACGAGCCTGAAACATAGTATCAATGACTGCGTTCAATCTCTAAGCAGTCAGCTTCAGAGAATTTAGATTTGGATGGAGGAATGGACGCTGAATTAGTAGGTCCTTCCTCAGCGGTAACCTCCGAGTTGGAAGAGATTACATCAGATCCGCAAACCAGATCCTGGGCAGTCAGGGAGGAGATATTAGAATCACAGACGCTTTATCCTACTTGATACGAGCAATGACTCGTGGAAGGAGAGCAAACGGAGGAAACAGGTATGCTAGCCCAAAATCCCAAGGGACCATCAGAGCGGCCTGAGCATCTCTTGACCTTGATCTGTACTTTGGAAGCTTGGCGTTTTGACGAGACACCATCAGATCCAACTCCAGAACCCCCCCACCTGAGGGTTATTCTGGAAAACACTTCTGGATGGGGAGCCCACTCCCCAGGATTAAAAGTTTGTCTGCTCAGAAAATCTGCTGCCCAATTGCCCACTCATGGAATGTGGATGGCAGATAGGAGACAATCGCGAGTTTCCGCCCACTGCAGAATGCGAGTCACCACCTTCATGGCCAAGGAACTCTGAGTTCCTCCCTGGTGGTTGATGTAAGCCACTGAGGTGATGTTGTCCGACTGGAATCTGATAAACCGGACTAAAGATAATTGAGGTCAAGCTGTCAAGGCATTGAAGATTGCTCTCAACTTCAAAAAATTTTTATTGGAAGAGAAGACTCTTCCTGAGACCACAGGTCATGAGCTTTCAGAGAACCCCAAACAGCTCCCCAGCCTGATAGGCTGGCGTCCGTAGTCACAATCACCCAGGAAGGTCTCAAGAAGGAAGTGCCCCGAGAAAGATGTTTCTGTGAAATCCACCACGAGTCTTTTGTTAAGGGGTCCAAATTTATCCTCTGTGATAAATCTGAATGGTCTCCGTTCCATTCACGGAGCATGCAAAGCTGCAGCAGTTGCAGATGGAACCGAGCAAAAGGAATGATGTCCATGGAAGCCACCATCAGACCAATCACCTCCATGCATTGAGCCACTGATGGACGAAAAGCAGACTGGATAGGGAGGGAAAGGCAAGAAGCAAGAATTTTGGACTTTCTGACGTCCGTCAGGAAAATCTTCATGGACAGGGAATCTATGATTGTCCCTAGGAAACACACTCTTGTAGTTGGAACTAGAGAACTCTTTTCCAAATTCACCTTCCACCCGTGGGAACGTAGAAAAGACAACAACATCTCTGTATGAGATTTTGCTAGTTGAAAAGATGACGCCTGAACCAAGATGTTGTCTAGATAAGGCGCCACAGCAATTCCATGGGATCTGATCACTGCCAAAAGGGTTCCCAAAACCTTTGTGAATATTCTGGGAGCTGTGGCAAGACCAAACGGAAGGGCAACAAACTGGAAATGCTCGTCTAGAAAGCTAAACCTTAGAAACTGGTAATGATCCCTGTGAATGGGAATATGTAAATACAAGTCCTTCAGGTCTATAGTCGTCATGAACTGACCTTCCTGAACCAATGGAATGAATAGTTTCCATCTTGAAGGACGGAACCCTGAGAAATTTGTTGAGGCACTTCAAATCTATTTGTGGTACCCAAAAAGGAGGGAACTTTTCATCCTATCCTAGATATAAACAGAATCCTAGACCTTGTTCCTCTAGAGGGACTGGTACAATAACTCCCAGGGAGGATAGGCTTTTTACGCAATTTAAGAAGGTCTCCCTTTACCTGGTTTGAGGATAGTCTTGACAGGAGAAATCTGCCCATTGGAGGGCAAGACTTGAATCCTATTTTGTAACCCTGGGGTACTATGTCCACAGCCCATGGATCTAGGACATTGCGTATCCAAGCCTGGCAGGAACAAAAATCCTGCCCCCCACCTGATCCAAGTTCGGATCGGAAGCAGACCCTTTATGCTGATTTAGAATCAGCGGAAGGCTTCTTGTTTTGCTTTCCCATATTCCAAAGTTGGCTGGATTTCCAAGTGCACCTGGATTGTTCAGGTTTGGAAGGAGGATTTTTCCCTTAAAGTTGCAAAAGGAACACAAATTAGAAGTCTGTCGACCCCTAGGTCTATTCTTCTTGTCCTGAGGAAGGAAAGATCCCTTTCCTCCTGTAATCTCTGAAATGATTTCCACCAAACCAGGACCGAATAAGGTTTTACCCTTATAAGGTAAAGCAAAAAGCTTGGCTTTTGAAGAAACATCAGCCGACCAAGATTTTAACCACAGAGCTCTATGAGCTAGGACAGTGAAGCACAGGGCATCGCACCAATAAGATGCCGCTCCTGCAATCGTAGCAATACTTGCTGCGGGTTGCCACTGTAATCCTTGATGGATGTATATCTTCTTTAAGTAAGCCTCTAGTTTCTTATCCATGGGATCCTTAAAGGAACAACTATCTTCTATAGGAATGGTAGTTCTTTTAGCTAGAATAGAGATATCTCCTACTACTTTAGGCACAGTGCGCCATGAGAAACAAATGCAGTCACCAACAGGAAACATCTTTTTAAAAACAGGGGAAGGGGAAAAAGGAACCCCTGGCTTATCCCATTCCTGAGCTATAATTTCAGACATCTTGTCAGGAACAGGAAAAACAGCATCAAAAGAAGGAGAATCGTAAACTCTAAGTTTATTAGGTCTTTTAGGATTGACAGCAACCAACGGTCGAGAGTCCTCCAAAGTAGCTAGAACCTCCTTCAGTAGTAGATGTTCAAGTTTAAATCTAAAAATTAACTTCTTCAGATTCACAAGATTTTTCTCCCATAGTATCAGAGTCTGAGATTTCACCTTCAGAAGCTACAGAAGTATCCTCAGACATCTGAAAAAGGTTAACCAGCGCAGTTTTAGAGTCAGAAACCTTGCTAGCAGACAAATGTTTAGATTTCCTCTTACGCTTACCAGAAGCAGGAAAGCAGACAAAGCCGCAGATACTGCAGACGTAATCTGAGCGGCAAAATCCCCAGGTAAACACCCCCAGTAGGTTAAGAGGACACAGACGGCACAGTATGAGAAACAATTTAAGCTTGGGACGTTTGAGGAGAAAGCTGAGGCATGTCATGCACAGCATTATCCTGAGACACTACTGGCTCAGAAGGGAATAATTCGGCTTTAAATTTTTAAAGTTTTTGCTAAGCAAGAGGAACAAAACTGCATAGGGAGTACAATCTGGGCCTCTAAGCAAAGTAAGCATTTATAAAAAGAAGCAGAAGAATCTTTTGTGTCCGTAAGGATGACGCCGTGGACCGGACACACCTATGTTGGAGAAATCTAACTCTTTTTTAAAATAAAACCTCAGATTTCAAGAGGCTCCTACCACTGTCAGCAATTGAATACCACCAGTAATTGGAAGTGAAAATCTGTTGAGTTCTGCTTTCCTGATGACAAAGAAGCTCTCCCCCTTGAAGACGATCCGATCACCAAACTAACAAGCCGACGCTCAAGACTGACTAAGCTCCGCTCTTGAAAAGCCTTAGAGCCGGGAGTCATGTGAGCGGACTGAGGAAATAAAACATGTGCTACAGACTACAAGCATGCACTGCTGTTTAAAAGAAAACAAAAAGTAAAGAGAGCCGCAATGCTAAAAGTTAAAAACGGCTTCATAATAACGGGGGAAAAGTTAAAAACCCCTAAAACCCTTCAGCCAGTTAATATAGAAGGTTAAATTTTAAGCACACCTTAGAATTAACGCCATATCTCTTACAGAATCCCTTCATGAAATAGAGGAAAGCCTTCCCATACAAAGTGCCGGTAACAAACTGCCCATAAAAGTACCCTTAAACTTAAAAAGGATAACTATGTCCCAGAAAAATATCCACTTAAGGGTTAACCTGTGAAGTGCTGTCCTTCAGTACCAAGGAGGCAAAATAACTTACCTGTGGATCCAGCTGCAGGGCATATCACAGCTACTGAAGTGTGGCAGGTACGTCTCTTCCTGTCATGGACCTGTAGTAAAAGAAAGAACAGAGTAACCAACTCTGGCTTTCTGCAAAGGGGTAGCAAAGATGTTAGCAGTAAAGCAAAGACTACCCGCCACCTAACTACAAAAAGCCACCATTAATTTTACTAAAGAGATTGACATGGACACAGCTAGACCCCAATCCTTGCTTGCAGAGAAAAGTACCCATAAAAGGATTAAATATTTTCAGACACCAAATTTGCACATCCTCCATTGACAAAGGCAAAGAGAATGACTGGGGATTATGGGTAAGGGAATCTACACTTAACAGCTTTGCTGGGGTGCTCTTTGCCTCTTCCTGTTGGCTAGGAGTTGAATATCCCACGAGTAATTTGAATGACGTTGTGGACTCTCCATGCCATAGGAAAGAAAAAGGGATTATTTATATTTTAAAATAATAACAATTCTGGTGCAGATTATCCCTTTAAGCTTTACATTCCTGTTAAGATGGTTTCTATTTAGAGTTGTCAAGAATGCATCCAGTTCTTTTTCTCCCTCCCATAGAATTATATTATAGTGAAATTATATTTGTAAATTGAGTATTACTGTCTGCAAATACTAAATTCTGTTCCCTCCAACCTAGAAACAAGTTAACATAGGTTGGGGCACAAGCTGTCCCCATCACTGTGCCCCTTACTTGCAAATAGAAACCATAGTTGAAAGTAAAGAAACTATAATTTAACACAAAGTTTAATAGGTCAAGAATGAATTGGTCATGTGCCACCTCCTCCTAAGATCCCATATGTAAATAGCTATGTACTGCTGCAATGCCTAATTTGTGGTCAATGCTGGTATACAGAGACTCTACAGTGAGATGTTCTCAAGCTGTACTAGGACATCTGTTGTTTCCTTAAAGGGACAGTCAAGTCCAAAAAACCTTTCATGATTTAAATAAGAAATGCAACTTTCTAATTTACTTTTATCACCAATTTTGCTTTGTTCTCTTGGTATTCTCAGTTGAAAGCTAATTCTAGGAGGTTCATATGCTAATTTCTTAGACCTTGAAGGCTGCCTCTAATCTAAATGCATTTTGACCACTAGAGGGCATTAGTTCATGTGTTTCATATAGATAACATTGAGCTCATGCACGTGAAAGTTACCTTGGAGTGAACACTGATTAGCTAAAATGCAAGTAAAACCTGATCTTTTGAAGTTGGAGAGTGAGCATTGAGCCGGTGAGCCAAACAAGCTAACAAACAAGCTTTAGAGAAGTCCATTGTCGGCTGGGATACCAGTTAAAAGACCAGTGAAAGGAATACTGAGTCCGGGTTAAACAACTCACCAAGACAAAGGCCAGTTTGGGGACCAGAGCTCACGGAGTCACAAGCAAGTTCCGCTACTGGGGAACCGACATTCTACGGAGACACAATCATCAGTACAGCTGGTAAACGGAGGCTAAGAGATCCAGCACTCCACCGGCTTTTTGTACTACACAAGGAGATCGTCAACAGTGCACTGTTCTACAGAAGGAATCTATACATCCAGCTGAAAAACCGTATGTAACTCAACTTTTTAATACAATATTACCAGAGACGCTGTGCTAACGATACATTGTTGCCAATTTGAGCAAACAGGGCAGAAGCTGTTTTTAAAAAAAAGCTGCAGTTTAAAGAACCGCAATAGAAAGAGGATTTTGCCACATAAGTGTGTTTTCTATAAGACCTAACAGATGGGAAGCATTTAACCCCTATCTACCTAGCACAGATACACAAGAAAGCTAATATATATGTGCATATTTTCAAATAATTGCATTACATTTTGCTGAGAATAAACGGACATATCTGTGCCATTTTCAACTGTCAGCCCGCCTATGACTGCACCTACCTCTGTGTAGAAGAATATTAATAACATTTATATTATAACACACTAGAGGTTTATTTGTATTTTTATGCCTGATTTTTTATGCAATTGCATTTTTTACTATTTTTTATTAGCTTAAAAAAGCTACACCGGTGTTTAGGATTTTTTAAATTTATTTTTAAACATTTATCGTTTATTATACAGAAGTTTGTTATGAGAATTTACTATGTCTAGGTCTATATCTTAAATAAAATATTCATTAGTTTTATGAAACACTAGTCTACTTTTCTATCTATCTATATATATCTCTATATATATCTATATATATATATTGGGAGAATATCTCCAATCACACCACTAAAGACAGAACTGCATTGATTTGCGCCACCTTATACCGATACTAATTACATTCAAACCTTTGGGAAAGTTTTTTGAAGGTAAGCTTAGTTCTGCCCAACCAGGTAGACAATTACCTGCTTTAAACTATTATATGCATGTGAAAGTTACCTTGGAGTGAGCACTGATTGGCTAAAATGCAAGTCTGTCAAAAGAACTGAAATAAGGGGCAGTTTGCAGAGGCTTAGATACAAGGTAATCACATAGGTAAAAAGTGTATTTCTATAACAGTGTTGTTTAGGGATGCACCGAAATTTCGGCCGCAGAAACGTTTCGGCCAAAAATTGCATTTTTGGCTATTTCAGTTTTTGGTTATTTTGCCTGTTATTTTCGGTAAAATTATTGTGTAGCATGTTTCAAATTTGATGCTAACCTAAAACTGCTGTTTAAGTTCATTACTTGACTTACTGTTTTGCATATAAATGAGTTTTCTATGACTATACAGGTAGCCCTCAGTTTACGCCGGGGTTAGGTTCCAGAAGGAATGGTTGTAAATCGAAACCGTTGTAAATTGAAACCCAGTTTATAATGTAAGTCAATGGGAAGTGAGGGAGATAGGTTCCAGGCCCCTCTCAAAATTGTCATAAGTAACACCTAATACATTATTTTTAAAGCTTTGAAATGAAGACTTTAAACAGCATTATAAACCTTATAAAATAATCACACAACACAGAATATATAATTAAACTAAGTTAAATGAACAAAAACATTTGCTAAACAGCATTATAAACCCAATACAATAATCACATAACAGACTTCCCTTGCATTTTTCTGCAAACAGTTCTTTCTATGCATTCCAATCTGGACTGATTTATAGACAGTAAGATCTTGTTCCTTTGAAATCTGCTCGATAGCTCAGGTCTGGTTAAACCGATTAATTTCAGCTTGCTTGGCTTTGCTGCAACGGAAGCGGACAGCTCCACCTACTGGCTATTTTAATAAATGCACTGCTTCTCAATAGCAGTCACATGACTGGAAAAAAAGGTTGTTATTCTGAAACGGTGTAAATTTAACCGTTGTAAAACGAGGGCCACCTGTACTTTATTTGGATAATTGTTAAAAAAAAACAAAAAAACCCTGTTAAATCTGATTCTGTTACATAGAACTAAATAAAGAATAATACAGTATATTCATATTTAATATTATTTTAAGTAGGGATGCACTTAAATTTTGGTCGCAGAAACATTTTGGCCGAAAATGGCATTTTATTTATTTTTGTCAAATTTTAGTGTGTTACTTTTTTTTTTTTATTCGCCTAAAGGTTTTCAATTCAGATTCATTCATTAAATAGTCTAATTATGCAAAAAAAAACTAAAAAAAAAAATATTTGAAAAAATACATTTTCGGTATCGGTTTACGGCCAAGTGCATCCTGGATTTTCGGGTTCGGTCCAAAATTTCCATTTCGGTGCATCACTAGTGTTGGTTATGCAAAACTGGGGAATGGGAAATAAAGGGATTATCTTTCTTTTTAAACGACAAAAAATCTGGTGTTGACTGTCCCTTTAACATATGATGATAATTCCCTCAATTTAAAAAAAACATATTTACTTGCTTTCTCAGTTAAGCTATTAATACCCAACACTATAGGATGGCCTGGTGGGCATTAGCTGTTCTTATGTATTTTAGGGATCAGATAGGTGGTGGCCACTGTTGGAACTGTGAAAAATCTGTCAAATTGCACTAAGCGATGACCTTCAAGGGCTTAGAAATTAGCATATGAGCCAACCTAGGTTTAGCTTTCAACAAAGAATACCAAGACAACAAAGCAAATTTGATGATAAAAGTAAATTGGAAGGTTGTTTACAATTGCATGCCTTATCTGAATCATGAAAATTTATATTTTGAATAGAATGTCCCTTTATATAGATAGAAATAATAAGTCAATACCCTGTTGTAGCTAGAGAGATTAAAGAAAGGTCAATAAATCAAGGTCAGGAAGAAAATCAGAGCCAAAACAGGAGACAAAAGCATAGTTAAGGAATGTTAAGAATCAGGAACATCAAAGCAGGAGTCGAAGAGTAGTCAAGCCAAGCAAGAAATTATACAGTCATACAATGTATAGCGCACCTAGGGTATATCAAAGGTAACATTGATGCCAATAGTCTAAATGGTGCAAAACAGGTTTTTGTTTGGCTATATGTGACTTAAGCAGCAAAGAATATGGTATATGTAGTTACTGTGGTTTTCAACCTTGCAGACTACTGAAGAGCATTTCTATCTACCCACCAGTACTACAAGTTCTACTATAAGTGTGACAAAAAATAATAATTTTAAACAAATCATAATTTCATTGGTAGTCTCAGCTACTTTATTCATACCATCTCACACTAAAGCAGCGATGACAATTCAACAGAATAAAATGTGTTTATTTATATAAAGGCATTTTCTATATGGAGTAACAACCAGATAGTGTTAAAACAAAAATAATACAAAAAATACATAAGAAAACAAACAAACAAGTAGTAAATATTTTAAACATCCAATCAACTAGAATTATAAGGTCTTTTAACATTTATTTCATTTAGGCACTTGACAGCTATTTTACATTGCTCCTAAAAGCTTCCTAAGTCCCTTATTTTCTACCTCAGGTAAAACTTCATACCCTTTACCATATTAATGCATTCACCCCACTATAATCACCCAAAGTTTTCTAACAGAAAATAAATGTGAGGTTTTCTGTGACAAACTACTGCATGCAAAAAATATGGGTATAGGCTGGAGGGATGTAATGTCCAATTTTTAGGATAATTTAGCTTAAAGGGATACTAAACCGAATTTTTTTTTATTTCATGATTCAGATAGAGCATGAGATTTTAAGCACCTTTCTAATTTACTCCTACTATCAATTTTTCTTTGTTCTCATGCTATCTTGATTTGAAAAAGCAGTACTGTAAGCTTTAGAGCCAGACCATTTTTTGTTCAGCACATGAGTAGCACTTGCTGATTTGTGGCTAAATGTAGCAAACCAATCAGCAGCTCTACCAAGGTGCTGAACTAAAAAATGGGCCGGCTCCTAACCTTTTATTACTGCTTTTTCAAATCAAGATAACATGAGAACAAAGAAAAATTGATAATAGGAGTAAATTAGAAAGTTGCTTAAAATTGCATGCTCTATCTGAATCATGAAAGAAAAAATGAGGGGTTAATATCCCTTTAAGTTGTTTATCCAGCACAATACATTCAGGGTTTTTAGGAATGCTAGCTCTCATTGTAATATCTATATTGATCTGGGACTAGACTCTAGTAACCCTCAGCTGTGAAATAAAGAGCAGGTTTCAGACAAGAGTATTTACGTTCTTAAATATCAATTTTATAATATTAAAAAGGTAGTGTTTAACCCAACCAGCAGATATGTTATTGAAACTAACAGATGGGCACCCTTTAACCTTTTGAAAATTAATCTTTTCATCTAGCTACATCCTCTCATTTTAAAAATGACTTGGGCCTATTCTGCATTCATATCATATATAGTATATAAAAATCCCTAAGACAATATTTACACTATGGAAAATTAAACATATACAAGACTTTTGAGATAACTTGAAGAAACAAATGAATAACATGTAACATTCTTAGCTTCATGCCTGGAATGGAAAATTTTAACAAACAGCTTAATTTATTTTTAACTTTGTTATGTCATATGAGAAAAAAATAAACTATTCTTGCATTGGTCAATACTGTGTGCGTAAAATACACTTTAAATGATAAAAATTAACCTGAAAGAGCATTTGCACACATGCATATCAAGTTTTCCAATGTAAAGTTTACAAAATAATTATAAAGTCAAATCCCATTTTATTTACATACATTATACTTCCCATTATTGGTGCCTAAAGCAGGATATTGGATTTTGTTAAAAGACCATTTTTTGGTATAAAAAAAAATAATTCACATTTTCATTACACTGTAGAAAGTTGAACCTAAAATTAAAAATTAAACTGTAATATGAGGTAGACCACGGTACATTATCCAGGCTTTTAATTCTTCTTATCTGAGTGTTCGAAAAACATGAAATCCTGTTGGAAAGAGAAAAAAAATATATATATTCTTGTTGAATTTTCAGCAGCTGATGCATTTGATTATTATTAGCAGCCTTGTTACCTTCCTAGAAATTAAACTGTTTTGGTTAAACGTTCTGAGTAAACAATGTTTAATCCCTCTGGGCACAAATATCTAGTTTCTAGGGATCTTAGATGTACATCAATGTAACAAAACATCACTTGGTTACCAAAATCAACATAGAACATATTTTGATTTTTCCTCAAGGAGTACAGAAATAATGTATTCTAGAAATTAAGTAAAAACAGATAGCTAGTTTCATGGCATATATGTATGTATATACACCAAACACATATATACATATATACACACACACCTCTCTCTATCTATATACAGTGGATATAAAATGTCTACACACCCCTGTTAAAATGACAGGTTTCTGTGATGTAAAAAAATGAGACAAAGAAATAATTTCTGAACTTTTTCCACCTTTAATGTGACCTATAAACTGTACAACTCAATTGAAAAAGAAAATTTATGCTTACCTGATAAGTTTATTTCTTTTTGGATCCGATGAGTCCACGGATTTCCTCCTTACTTGTGGGATTACGCCTCCTGGTAAGCAGGAGCCAAAGAGCACCACAGCAGAGCTGTATAAATAGCTCCTCCCTTCCCTCCCACTCCAGTCATTCGACCGAAGTTAGGAAGAGAAAGAAAAAGCCAAGGTGCAGAGGTGTCTGAAATTTAATAACCTGTCTCATTTAGAACAGGGCCGTGGACTCATCGTATCCAAAAAGAAATAAATTTATCAGGTAAGCATAAATTTTCTTTTCTTTTTTAAGATACGATGAGTCCACGGATTTCATCCTTACTTGTGGGATACAATACCAAAGCTATAGGACACGGATGAAAAGGGAGGAACAAGACAGGGAATCTAAACGGAAGGCACCACTGCTTGAAGAACCTTTCTCCCAAAAACAGGCTCAGACGAAGCAAAGATATCAAATTTGTAAAATTTAGAAAAAGATTGAAGAGAATACCAAGTCGCAGCCTTGCAAATCAGCTCAACTGAAGTAATATGTTAGAATGTCCATGAGGAAGCAACAGCCCAGGAGGAAGGAGCCAAAACTCTTTCAGGAGGCTGCTGTCCAGCAATCTCATATGCAAAACAGATGATACTTTTCAACCAAAAGGAAAGAAGGAGCCGTAGCTTTCTGACCCTTACGTTCTCTAGAAAAAATGTCAAACAGAAAAGACGACTGACGAAAGTCCGTAGTTGTTTGTAAAGAAAATCTATTTTTTTTAAAACACAGACTACGTCCAAATGTGCAGAAGACTTTCCTTCTAAGAGAAAGATTAGGACACAAGGAAGGAACAACAATTTCCTAATTAATGTGCTGACGTCTGAAACAACCTTTAGGAAGACAACCAAGTTTAGTACATAACACCACCTTATCCAAATGAAAAATAAGGCAAGGCGAATTATATAGTAATGCCGAAATCTCAAACACTCTTCGAGCAGAAGAAATGACAACAAGAAATAAAATTTGTCAAGATAACTTAATATCTATGGAATGCATAGGTTCAACAGAACCCCTTGAATAACTTTAAAATCTAAATTCAAACTCCATGGAGGAGCAATTGGTTAAAACACAGGCCTGACTCTAATCAGAGCCTGACAAAAGGATTAAACATCTGGTACATCTGCCAGACGCTGGAGGAACAAAATAGATAAAAGCAGAGATCTGACCATTTAGGGAACTCGCTGAAAAACCCTTCCTTGAAGAAAATACTAAATCCTGGGAATCCTAACTCTACTCCATGAGTAACACTTGGATTCACACCAAGACAGACATTTATGCCCTATCTCATGGTCAATCTTCCTAGTCACAGGCTTACATGCCTGAATTAAGGAATCTATGACCAAAACTAAGACACCTCGCTTGTATAGGATCAAGCGTCCAATCTCCAAGCAGCCTCAAAGAAACTACACTTGGATGGAAGAAGGGACCCTGAATAAAAGGTCCTTCCTCAACAGAAGTGTCCAAGATTGCAGAGAAAAAAAAAGCGCAAATGGGGGAAATAGACATTCTAGGCTGAAGGACCAAAGAACCGCCAAGGCAGTTATCAGCTCGGACCGGGGGCCCTGAACCTGTATCTCAAAAGCCAGGCAGGCTGACAAGATGCCATGAGATCCAATTCCAGCCGACCCCATTTGAAAATCAGGTTGGAGAATACTCCCGGACGGAGTTACCACTCTCCCGGATGAAAAATCTTACTATTCAGAAAATCAGTTTCCCAAGTGTCCACCCCTGGGATATGGAACGCTGACAGATAGCAAGAAAGAACTGGGCCGAAGCCAACTGAGGCCAGACCAGAAGAGCCTTGAAGCTTGCTCTAAGTTGCAGGAAGTCTATAAAAAGAACAGACTATGCTGTCCACACTCTGCGAAATCATGTTCCCTGAGATAGGTGATCCAGAGACAACCATCATAGAAAAAAATCCCTTGTCTCCTGATCTAGAGTTATTTGAGGAGACAAGTTTGCATAATCTCCTTCCATTGAAGGAGATTATGCAAACTTGAGTATGCTTAACTGCATAGAACTGAGGTGGAACGAACAAACGGAAATTTAAGCGACACAAGGCGCTGCTCATTTTATCAACTTGGAAGGATGAAAGGTTGAGTGGAACTCACCAGGGATTTAACATCCAACCCTCAGGTTGTTACAGAGCTCAGCCACAGTGCCTTAGCATGCTGAGCCATCTGTCCGGCGAAGGCCCATTGCCGTCACCATCAGCCTGAATACCTCTATGTACTGAGCCACTGAAAACAAGAAGTGGACTGAAAGGCTGGTTAGATTTATTGAACCGCCGGGAGATAAAAAGGACTCATAATGTAAATAATATCTTCTCAAAGACCGCCCCGCCCTTCGTGTGGCATTGACACAACAGTAAACTCCCGGGCGGCATGATTAGATTTATTGAACCGCAGGGAGAAAACATGATCCCCATGCTGTCTTTGTAAAAGACGTCTTCAAGGACCGCCCTTCGTGGGCGTATGCTAGACACAACCATACAGTCATCTCCCGGTCGGCATGTCTTCTGTAACCGCCAGGAGATGTAACAGAGTGCCCCAGAAACTAACTGATAAACAAAAAGGTGCTCAATTACTCTCAGGCACTACTTTAAAAATTAAAAACTCTTGATTGAAGAATCTATAACTAACACCTCACTTTACCTCTTCCTATCACTAACACAGGCAAAGAGAATGACTGGAGTGGGAGGGAAGGGAGGAGCTATTTATACAGCTCTGCTGTGGTGCTCTTTGCCTCCTCCTGCTGACCAGGAGGCGTAATCCCACAAGGATGAAATCCGTGGACTCATCGTATCTTAAAAAAGAAAACAAACTGAAATCTTTTAGGTGGATGGAAGAAAACAAAAAAACTAAAATAATGTGGTTGAATATATATAAGTGGGTATGTAGCTGTGTTCCGAATTAAGCTATCATATTCAAAATCATGTTAAATAGGAGTCAGCATACACCTGCCATCATTTAAAGTGCCTCTGAGTAACCGCAAATAAAGTTCAGCTGCTCTAGTTGGTCTTTCCTGAAATTTTCTTAGTCGCATCCCACAGCAAAAGTCATGGTCCACAGAGAGCTTCCAAAGCATCAGAGGGATCTCATTGTTAAACGGTATCAGTCAGGAGAAGGGTACAAAAGAATTTCCAAGGCATTAGATATACCATGGAACACAGTGAAGACAGTCATCAAGTGGAAAAAGATATGGCACAACAGTGACATTACCAAGAACTGGACGTTCCTCCAAAATTGATGAAAAGACGAGAAGAAAACTGGTCTGGGAGGCTACCAAGAGGCCTACAGCAACATTAAAGGAGCTGCAGGAATATCTGGCAAGTACTGGCTGTGTGGTACATGTGACAACAATCTCCCGTATTCTTCATATGTCTGGGCTATGGGGTAGAGTGGCAAGGCGAAAGCCTTTTCTAACGAAGAAAAACATCAAAGCCAGGCTACATCTTGCAAAAACTGAAGTCTCCCAAAAGCATGTGGGAAAAGGTGTTATGGTCTGATGAAACCAAGGTTGAACTTTTTGGCCATAATTCCAAAAGATATGTTTGGCGCAAAAACAACACTGCACATCACCAAAAGAACATACCCACAGTGAAGCATGGTGGTGGCAGCATCATGCTTTGGGGCTGTTTGTTTTCAGCTGGAACTGGAACATTATTCAAGGTAGAGGGAATTATGAACAGTTCCAAATACCAGTCAATATTGGCACAAAACCTTCAGGCTTCTGCTAGAAAGCTGAACATGAAGAGGAACTTCATCTTTCAGCATGACAACGACACAAAGCATACATCCAAATCAACAAAGGAATGGCTTCATCAGAAGATGATTAAAGTTTTGGAATGGCCCAGCCAGAGCCCAGACCTTAATTTGATGGAAAATCTGTGGGGTGGGGTGATCTGAAGAGGGCTATGCACAGGAGATGCCCTCGCAATCTGACAGATTTGGAGTGTTTTTGCAAAGAAGAGTGGGCAAATCTTGCTAATTCAAAATATGCCATGCTGATAGATTCATACCCAAAAAGACTGAGTGCTGTAATAAAATCAAAAGGTGCTTCAACAAAGTATTAGTTTAAGGGTGTGCACACTTATGCAACCATATTTTATTTTTATATTTTTCCTTCCCTCTACCTAAAATATTTCAATTTGTTTTTCAGTTGAGTTGTTACATCACAGAAACCTGACATTTTTCCACCTTTAATGTGACCTATAAACTACACAACTCAATTGAAAAACAAACTGAAATCTTCAAGGTGGAGGGAAGTAAACAAAAAAAACTGGGGATGTAGCTGTGTTCAGAATTAAGCAATCACATTTAAACCATGTTAAATAAGAGTCATCACACACCTGCCATAATTTAAAGTGCCTCTTATTAACCCTGAATAAAGTTCAGCTGTTCTAGTAGGTCTTTCCTGACATTTTCTTAGTTGCGTCCTACACAAAAGCTATAGTCTGCAGAGAGCTTCCAAAGCATCAGAGGGATCTCATTGTAAAATGGTATCAGTCAGGAGAAGGGTACAGAAGAATTTCCAAGACATTAGATATACCATGGAATACAGTGAAGACAGTCATCATCAAGTGGAGAACATATGGCACAACAGTGACCTTACCAAGAACTGGATGTCCCTCCAAAATTGATGAGAAGAAAACTGGTCTGGGAGGCTACCAAGAGGCATACAGCAACATTAAAGGAGCTGCAGGAATATCTGGCAAGTACTGGCTGTGTAGTACATGTGACAACAATCGCCCGTATTCTTCATATGTTTGGGCTTTGGGGTAGACGGCAAGACGGAAGCCTTTTCTTATGAAGAAAAACATCAAAGCCCAGCTAAATTGAGCAAAAACACATCTGAAGTCTCCCAAAAGCATGTAAGAAAAGGTGTTATTGTCTGTTGAAAACAAGGTTGAACTTTTTGGCAATAATTCCAAAAGATATGTTTGGCGCAAAAACAACACTGCACATCACCAAAAGAACACCATACCCACAGTGAAGCATGGTGGTGACAGCATCATGATTGGAGGCTGTTTTTCTTCAGCTGGAACTGGGGCCGTATTCAAGGTAGAGGAAATTATGAACAGTTCCAAATACCAGTCAATATTGGCACAAAACCTTCAGGCTTCTGCTAGAAAGCTGAACATGAAGAGGAACTTCATCTTTTAGCATGACAACGACCTAAAGCATATATCCAAATCAACAAAGGAATGGCTTCACCAGAAGAAAATTAAAGTTTTGGAATGGCCCAGCCAGAGCTCAGACCTGAATCCATTTGAAAATCTGTGGGTTGATCTGAAGAGGGTTGTGCACAGGAGATGCCCTCGTAATCTGACAGATTTGGAGTGTTTTTGCAAAGAGTGGGCAAATCTTGTCAAGTCAAAATGTGCCATGCTGATAGACTCATACCCAAAAAGACTGAGTGCTGTAATAAAAACATAATTTATGTAAGAACTTACCTGATAAATTCATTTCTTTCATATTAGCAAGAGTCCATGAGCTAGTGACGTATGGGATATACATTCATACCAGGAGGGGCAAAGTTTCCCAAACCTCAAAATGCCTATAAATACACCCCTCACCACACCCACAAATCAGTTTAACGAATAGCCAAGAAGTGGGGTGATAAGAAAAAAGTGCGAAGCATAAATAAGGAATTGGAATAATTGTGCTTTATACAAAAAAATCATAACCACCACAAAAAAAGGGTGGGCCTCATGGACTCTTGCTAATATGAAAGAAATGAATTTATCAGGTAAGTTCTTATATAAATTATGTTTTCTTTCATGTAATTAGCAAGAGTCCATGAGCTAGTGACATATGGGATAATGACTACCCAAGATGTGGATCTTCCACGCAAGAGTCACTAGAGAGGGAGGGATAAAATAAAGACAGCCAATTCCGCTGAAAAAAATCCACACCCAAAAATAAAGTTTAAATCTTATAAAGAAAAAAACTGAAAATATAAGCAGAAGATTCAAACTGAAACAGCTGCCTGAAGTACTTTTCTACCAAAGACAGCTTCAGAAGAAGAAAACACATCAAAATGGTAGAATTTAGTAAAAGTATGCAAAGAAGACCAAGTTGCTGCTTTGCAAATCTGATCAACCGAAGCTTCATTCCTAAACGCCCAGGAAGTAGAAACTGACCTAGTAGAATGAGCTGTAATCCTTTGAGGCGGAGTTTTACCCGACTCGACATAAGCATGATGAATTAAAGATTTCAACCAAGATGCCAAAGAAATGGCAGAGGCCTTCTGACCTTTCCTAGAACCGGAATAGATAAAAAATAGACTAGAAGTCTTTCGGAAATTCTTAGTAGCTTCAACATAATATTTCAAAGCTCTAACTACATCCAAAGAATGCAATGATTTCTCCTTAGAATTCTTAGGATTAGGACATAATGAAGGAACCACAATTTCTCTACTAATGTTGTTAGAATTCACAACCTTAGGTAAAAATTTAAAAGAAGTTCGCAACACCGCCTTATCCTGGTGAAAAATCAGAAAAGGAGACTCACAAGAAAGAGCAGATAATTCAGAAACTCTTCTGGCAGAAGAGATGGCCAAAAGGAACAAAACTTTCCAAGAAAGTAATTTAATGTCCAAAGAATGCATAGGTTCAAACGGAGGAGCTTGAAGAGCCCCCAGAACCAAATTCAAACTCCAAGGAGGAGAAATTGACTTAATGACAGGTTTTATACGAACCAAAGCTTGTACAAAACAATGAATATCAGGAAGATTAGCAATCTTTCTGTGAAAAAGAACAGAAAGAGCAGAGATTTGTCTTTTCAAGGAACTTGCAGACAAACCTTTATCCAAACCATCCTGAAGAAACTGCAAAATTCTCGGAATTCTAAAAGAATGCCAGGAAAAATGATGAGAAAGACACCAAGAAATGTAAGTCTTCCAGACTCTATAATATATCTCCCTAGATACAGATTTACGAGCCTGTAACATAGTATTAATCACAGAGTCAGAGAAACCTCTTTGACTAAGAATCAAGCGTTCAATCTCCATACCTTTAAATTGAAGGATTTGAGATCCTGATGGAAAAAAGGACCTTGTGACAGAAGGTCTGGTCTTAACGGAAGAGTCCACGGTTGGCAAGAGGCCATCCGGACAAGATCCGCATACCAAAACCTGTGAGGCCATGCTGGAGCTACCAGCAGAACAAACGAGCATTCTTTCAGAATCTTGGAGATTACTCTTGGAAGAAGAACTAGAGGCGGAAAGATATAGGCAGGATGATACTTCCAAGGAAGTGACAATGCATCCACTGCTTCCGCTTGAGGATCCCTGGATCTGGACAGATACCTGGGAAGTTTCTTGTTTAGATGAGAGGCCATCAGATCTATTTCTGGAAGTCCCCACATTTGAACAATCTGAAGAAATACCTCTGGGTGAAGAGACCATTCGCCCGGATGTAACGTTTGGCGACTGAGATAATCCGCTTCCCAATTGTCTATACCTGGGATATGAACCGCAGAAACTAGACAGGAGCTGGATTCCGCCAAAACCAGAATTAGAGATACTTCTTTCATAGCCAGAGGACTGTGAGTCCCTCCTTGATGATTGATGTATGCCACAGTTGTGACATTGTCTGTCTGAAAACAAATGAACGATTCTCTCTTTAGAAGAGGCCAAGACTGAAGAGCTCTGAAAATTGCACTGAGTTCCAAAATATTGATCGGTAATCTCACCTCCTGAGATTCCCAAACCCCTTGTGCTGTCAGAGACCCCCACACAGCTCCCCAACCTGTAAGACTTGCATCTGTTGAAATTACAGTCCAGGTCGGAAGAACAAAAGAAGCCCCCTGAACTAAACGATGGTGATCTGTCCACCACGTCAGAGAGTGTCGTACAATCGGTTTTAAAGATATTAATTGAGATATCTTTGTGTAATCCCTGCACCACTGGTTCAGCATACAGAGCTGAAGAGGTCGCATGTGAAAACGAGCAAAGGGAATCGCGTCCAATGCAGCAGTCATAAGACCTAGAATTTCCATGCATAAGGCTACCGAAGGGAATGATTGTGACTGAAGGTTTCGACAAGCTGATATCAATTTTAGACATCTCTTGTCTGTCAAAGATAGAGTCATGGACACTGAATCTATCTGGAAATCTAAAAAGGTTACCCTTGTCTGAGGAATCAATGAACTTTTCGGTAAATTGATCCTCCAACCATGATCTTGAAGAAACAACACAAGTCGATTCGTATGAGATTCTGCTAAATGTGAAGACTGAGCAAGTACCAAGATATCGTCCAAATAAGGAAATACCACAATACCCTGTTCTCTGATTACAGACAGAAGGGCACCGAGAACCTTTGTAAAAATTCTTGGAGCTGTTGCAAGGCCAAACGGCAGAGCCACAAACTGGTAATGCTTGTCTAGGAAAGAGAATCTCAGAAATTGATAGTGATCTGGATGAATCGGAATATGCAGATATGCATCCTGTAAATCTATTGTAGACATATAATGCCCTTGCTGAACAAAAGGCAGGATAGTCCTTACAGTAACCATTTTGAATGTTGGTATCCTTACATAACGATTGAATATTTTTAGATCCAGAACTGGTCTGAAGGAATTCTCCTTCTTTGGTACAATGAAGAGATTTGAATAAAACCGCAGCCCCTGTTCCAGAACTGGAACTGGCATAATTACTCCAGCCAACTCTAGATCTGAAACACATTTCAGAAATGCTTGAGCCTTCGCTGGGTTTACTGGGACACGGGAAAGAAAAAATCTCTTTGCAGGAGGCCTTATCTTGAAGCCAATTCTGTACCCTTCTGAAACAATGTTCTGAATCCAAAGATTGTGAACGGAATTGATCCAAATTTATTTGAAAAAACGTAATCTGCCCCCTACCAGCTGAGCTGGAATGAGGGCCGCACCTTCATGTGGACTTAGGAGCTGGCTTTGATTTTCTAAAAGGCTTGGATTTATTCCAGACTGGAGATGGTTTCCAAACTGATACCGCTCCTGAGGATGAAGGATCAGGCTTTTGTTCCTTGTTGTGACGAAAGGAACGAAAACGATTATTCAACCTAAATTTACCTTTAGATCTTTTATCCTGTGGTAAAAAAAGTTCCTTTCCCTCCAGTAACAGTTGAGATAATAGAATCCAACTGAGAACCAAATAATTTATTACCCTGGAAAGAAAGGGAAAGCAGAGTAGACTTAGAAGACATATCAGCATTCCAAGTTTTAAGCCATAAAGCTCTTCTAGCTAAAATAGCTAGAGACATATACCTGACATCAACTCTAATGATATCAAAGATGGCATCACAAATAAAATTATTAGCATGTTGAAGAAGAATAATAATGCTATGAGAATTATGATCTGTTACTTGCTGCGCTAAAGCTTCTAACCAAAAAGTTGAAGCTGCAGCAACATCCGCTAAAGATATAGCAGGTCTAAGAAGATTACCTGAACACAAGTAAGCTTTTCTTAGAAAGGATTCAATTTTCCTATCTAAAGGATCCTTAAAGGAAGTACCATCTGCCGTAGGAATAGTAGTACGCTTAGCAAGAGTAGAGACAGCCCCATCAACCTTAGGGATTTTGTCCCAAAACTCTAATCTGTCAGATGGCACAGGATATAATTGCTTAAAACGTTTAGAAGGAGTAAATGAATTACCCAAATTATTCCATTCCCTGGAAATTACTTCAGAAATAGCACCAGGGACAGGAAAAACTTCTGGAATAACTACAGGAGATTTAAAAACCTTATCTAAACGTTTAGATTTAGTATCAAGAGGACCAGAATCCTCAATTTCTAATGCAATTAGGACTTCTTTAAGTAAAGAACGAATAAATTCCATTTTAAATAATTAACAGAATTTATGCTTACCTGATAAATTACTTTCTCCAACGGTGTGTCTGGTCCACGGCGTCATCCATTACTTGTGGGAAATATTCTCCCCCACAGGGAAAGGCAAGGAGAGCACACAGCAAGTGCTGTCCATATAGCTCCCCCTCTGGCTCCGCCCCCCAGTCATTCGACCGACGGTTAGGAGAAAAAGGAGAAACTATAGGGTGCCGTGGTGACTGTAGTGTATAAAGAAAACATTTTTCAACCTGATTAGGAAACCAGGGCGGGCCGTGGACCGGACACACCGTTGGAGAAAGTAATTTATCAGGTAAGCATAAATTCTGTTTTCTCCAACATTGGTGTGTCCGGTCCACGGCGTCATCCATTACTTGTGGGAACCAATACCAAAGCTTTAGGACACGGATGAAGGGAGGGAGCAAATCAGGTTACCTAAATGGAAGGCACAACGGCTTGCAAAACCTTTCTCCCAAAAATAGCCTCCGAAGAAGCATAATTATCAAATTTGTAGAATTTGGCAAAAGTGTGCAGAGAGGACCAAGTCGCTGCCTTACATATCTGATCAACAGAAGCCTCGTTCTTGTAGGCCCAAGTGGAAGCCACAGCCCTAGTAGAGTGAGCTGTGATTCGGTCAGGAGGTTGCCGTCCGGCAGTCTCATAAGCCAATCGGATAATGCTTTTCAGCCAGAAAGAGAGGTAGCAGTAGCTTTTTGACCTCTCCTCTTACCAGAGTAAACGACAAACAAAGATGAGGTTTGTCTAAAATCTTTTGTTGCTTCTAAGTAGAACTTTAAAGCACGAACAACATCTAAATTGTGTAATAAACATTCCTTCTTTGAAACTGGATTCGGACACAGAGAAGGAACAACTATTTCCTGGTTAATATTCTTGTTGGAAACAACTTTTGGAAGAAAACCAGGTTTAGTACGCAAAACAACCTTATCTGAATGGAAAACCAGATAGGGTGGATTACATTGCAAAGCAGATAATTTAGAAACTCTTCTAGCAGAAGAAATAGCAACCAAAAACAGAACTTTCCAAGATAATAACTTAATATCTATGGAATGTAAAGGTTCAAACTGAACCCCTTGAAGAACTGAAAGAACTAAATTTAGACTCCAAGGAGGAGTCATGGGTCTGTAAACAGGCTTGATTCTAACCAAAGCCTGAACAAAAGCTTGTACATCTGGCACAGCTGCCAGTCGTTTGTGTAACAAGACAGATAACGCAGAAATCTGTCCTTTTAGAGAACTAGCTGACAACCCTTTATCCAAACCTTCTTGGAGAAAGGAGAGAATCTTTGGAATTTTAATCTTACTCCAGGAGAATCCCTTGGATTCACACCAGCAGATATATTTTTTCCATATTTTATGGTAAATCTTTCTAGTCACAGGTTTTCTGGCTTGGACCAGAGTATCTATCACAGAATTCGAAAACCCACGCTTGGATAAAATCAAGCGTTCAATTTCCAAGCAGTCAGCTGCAGAGAAACTAGATTTGGATGTTCGAATGGACCTTGTACTAGAAGATCCTGTCTCAAAGGTAGCTTCCATGGTGGAGCCGATGACATATTCACCAGGTCTGCATACCAAGTCCTGCGTGGCCACGCAGGAGCTATCAGAATCACCGAGGCCTTCTCCTGTTTGATCCTGGATATGAGCCTGGGAAGGAGAGGAAACGGTGGAAACACATACGCTAGGTTGAACGACCAAGGCGCCACTAATGCATCCACTAGAGTCGCCTTGGGATCCCTGGATCTGGACCCGTAGCAAGGAATCTTGAAGTTCTGACGGGACGTCATTAGATCCATGTCTGGAATGCCCCATAATTGGGTTAACTGAGCAAAGACCTCCGGGTGGAGTTCCCACTCCCCCGGATGGAAAGTCTGACGACTCAAATAGTCCGCCTCCCAGTTGTCTACTCCTGGGATGTGAATAGCAGATAGATGGCAGGAGTGATTCTCTGCCCATTGGATAATCTTGGTTACTTCCTTCATCGCTAGGGAACTCTTTGTTCCCCTCCTGATGATTGATGTACGCAACAGTCGTTATGTTGTCCGACTGAAATCTTATGAACCTGGCTTCTGCTAGCTGAGGCCAAGCCAGGAGCGCATAGAATATTGCTCTTAGTTCCAAGATGTTTATCGGGAGAAGCGACTCTTCCCGAGACCATAGGCCCTGAGCTTTCAGGGAGTCCCAGACCGCGCCCCACCCCAAGAG
Source organism: Bombina bombina (assembly GCF_027579735.1). NCBI lineage: Eukaryota > Metazoa > Chordata > Amphibia > Anura > Bombinatoridae > Bombina > Bombina bombina. The sequence continues at coordinate 295,368,893 of NC_069502.1, read as the reverse complement.
GCTGGCGTCGGTCGTGACGATGACCCACTCCGGTCTGCGGAAACTCATTCCCTGAGACAGGTGATCCTGGGTCAACTACCAGAGAAGTGAGTCCCTGGTTACCTGGTCTACTTGAATTTGGGGAGACAAGTCTGTATAGTCCCCATTCCACTGATTGAGCATGCACAGCTGTAATGGTCTTAGATGAATTCGAGCAAAAGGAACCACGTCCATGGCTGCGACCATTAGTCCTATTACTTCCATGCACTGAGCTATGGAGGGTTGAGGAATAGAATGAAGAACTCGACAAACGTTTAGAAGCTTTAGCTTTCTGACTTCTGTCAGGAAGATCTTCATTTCCACAGAATCTATTATTGTTCCCAGAAAAGGAACCCTTGTGGACGGTGACAGTGAACTCTTTTCTATGTTCACCTTCCACCCGTGAGATCTGAGAAAAGACAACACAATGTCTGTGTGGGCCCTTGCTTTGGAAAGAGACGACGCTTGGATTAGGATGTCGTCTAGATAAGGTGCTACAGCGATGCCCCTCGGCCTTAGGACCGCTAGAAGGGACCCTAGCACCTTTGTGAAAATTCTGGGAGCGGTGGCTAAACCGAATGGCAGAGCCACGAACTGGTAATGTTTGTCCAGAAAGGCGAACCTCAGGAACGGATGATGAGTTTTGTGGACTGGAATATGCAGATACGCATCCTTTAGATCCACGGTAGTCAAATATTGACCCTGCTGGATTGTCGACAAGATTGTCCGAATGGTTTCCATTTTGAAGGATGGAACACTGAGGAACTTGTTTAATATCTTTAGATCCAGAATTGGCCTGAAAGTTCCCTCTTTTTTGGGAATCACAAACAGGTTTGAGTAAAAACCTATACCTTGTTCCCCGGAGGGGACTGGGTTTATCACTCCCATCTTTGATAGGTCTCTTACACAATGTAAGAATGCCTGTTTCTTTATCTGGTCTGAAGATAAGCGAGACAGGTGGAACCTTCCCCTTGGAGGAAGTCCCTTGAACTCTAGCAGGTATCCCTTGGAGACTATCTCTAGTGCCCAGGGATCCGGAACATCTCTTGCCCAAGCCTGAGCGAAGAGAGATAGTCTGCCCCCTACCAGATCCGGTCCCGGATCGGGGCTACCCCTTCATGCTGTCTTGGTAGCAGCAGCAGGCTTCTTGGTCTGTTTACCCTTGTTCCAGCCTTGCATGGGCTTCCAAGCGGGTTTGGGCTGGGCCGCGTTACCTTCTTGTCTAGCGGCAGTGGAGTTATTAGCCGGTCCGTTCCTGAAATTGCGAAAGGAACCAAAATTAGACTTGTTCTTAGCCTTAAAAGGCCTATCCTGTGGGAGGGCATGGCCCTTACCCCCAGTGATGTCTGAAATAATTTCCTTCAATTCCGGCCCAAAAAGGGTCTTACCCTTGAAAGGAATATTAAGTAACTTAGTCTTGGACGACACATCTGCCGACCACGATTTCAGCCAAAGCGCCCTCTTTTCGCCGCCAATTTCGTTATTTGAAAGGCGGCATCCAATATAAAGGAATTAGCTAATTTTAATGCGTGAATTCTGTCCATGACTTCTTCATAGGAAGTCTCTTTCTGGAGCGACCTTTCTAGTTCCTCGAACCAAAAGGACGCCGCTGAAGTGACAGTAATAACACACGTAGCTGGTTGAAGGATGAACCCTTGCTGAACAAAAATCTTTTTAAGCAATCCTTCCAATTTTTTATCCATAGGATCTTTGAAAGCGCAGCTGTCCTCTATAGGAATAGTGGTGCGCTTCGCTAGTGTTGAAACAGCTCCCTCAACCTTCGGGACCGTCTGCCATGCATCCCTTCTAGGGTCTACTATGGGAAACATTTTCTTAAATATAGGAGGTGGGGCAAAGGGTACACCTGGCTTCTCCCACTCCTTTTCCACTATGTTCGCTACCCTTTTGGGTATTGGAAAAGCGTCGTTGTGCACTGGGACCTCTAAAAATTTGTCCAATTTGCACAACTTCTCTGGTACTACCATAGAATCACAGTCATCCAGAGTAGCTAATACCTCCTTTAGCAAAGCGCAGAGATGTTCTAGCTTAAACTTAAATGCTACTATATCAGGTTCTGCCTGTTGAGAAATTTTTCCTGAGTCTGAAATTTCACCCTCAGGCAGCCCTTCCCTCACAGCCAATTCCGATTGATGTGAGGGTAAAATAGATAAAGCATTGTCAGCGTCTGATTGTTCATCCCTTTTATCTGTATTTAAAGCTGAACAATCACGCTTTCTCTGAAATGCTGGCAGTTTGGATACAAGATTTGCTATAGAATTATCCACTACTGCTGTTAATTGTTGCATAGAAATAAGCACTGGCGCGCTAGGTGTCGCCTGCACGGGCAAAGCTGGTGTAGACACAGAAGGAGAGAATGTAGAACTATCCCCACTACCTTCATTAGATAAATCATCTTGGGCAACATTATGAAATGTAACAGAGCTGTCCTCATTTTGTTTGGACGCTATGGCACAATTATCACAAACACTCGAAGGGGGAACCACATTTGTCTCTATACACACAGAACATAGGTTATCTGATGGCACAGACATGTTAAATAGATTTAGGCAGGCAAACAATGCAATAAAAACGATTTTAAACAAAAACGTTACTGTCTCTTTAAATAATAAAATGACACACTTTATTTCTGAATGTTCAAAAAACTATGAAGGCAATATCCGATTATTCTGAAATTTGGACCCCAGTGTCTTAATGCTTAGAAAGTATTGCACAGCAAATATTGAGACTCTAGCTCTTAAAACAAGCAAACCGGAGCTAATTGTTGGATTTAACCGTTTTTATACACCACAATCCCTGCTTACAGCATTGCTGCAGCTTTTACCTTTCTTAGGGGTCAATCATCCACAGAAATAAGCCTTCTGGAGTCACTTTCTGAGCCACAGGACCCTCTCACATGGAACTGCATGCACTGCCTTGAAATTAACTGAAGTGCCAAAATGAGGCCTCCTCCCTCAGTACACTAGAGTGAAGGGGGCTTCCTGACTAGATTTAGGTGTCTAAAGCAAGCCAGATCAATAAAAAACATCCCCAAGTGTATATGAGCTTATAAAACATTTCAATTGCCATCATATTGTAATAAAAAACAATCAATTTGGCCCCTGACAGTGTCTACCAGCATAAAAATCAAAAAGGGGAAGCCTGTTATCTTTTTTGCTAAGGTGAAAGAAAAATGGCTTACCGTTTTCCCTGAGGGGAAAAATGACTGTCATCTAGCATTAGCCTGTGTTGTTAGAAGGAGACTAGTCATACCTGAAGCAGATAAGTCTGGAAACTGTTACCCCCAACTGAAGTTCTCTGGTTTCAACAGTCCTGCGTGGTAACAGAAATGGATTTTAGTTACTTGTGCTAAAATCATAGCCCTCTTAAACAGAAATCTTCATCACTTTTCTGTTGTAGAGTAAATAGTACAAGCCAGCACTATTTTAAAATAACAAACTTGATAGAAGAATAAAAAACTACAACTAACACCACAAACTCCTCACCATCCCCGTGGAGATGCTACTTGTTCAGAGCGGCAAGGAGAATGACTGGGGGGCGGAGCCAGAGGGGGAGCTATATGGACAGCTCTTGCTGTGTGCTCTCCTTGCCTTTCCCTGTGGGGGAGAATATTTCCCACAAGTAATGGATGACGCCGTGGACCGGACACACCAATGTTGGAGAAATGAAGATTTATCAGCATCAACCTCTGAGACAGAATCCTCTGAACCAGAAGAACCATTATCAGAATGATGATGTTCATTTAAA